>NW_027464628.1:1812500-1867500 GCF_043290135.1 Rhipicephalus microplus
TGTATGTAGGTGTGTATGTGTATGTGTGTATGTGTGTGTATGCGTATGTATGTATGTATGTATGTAAGTATGTGTTTGTATGTATGCGTGTGTATGTGTGTGTGTATGAGTGTATGCATGTGTGTGTATGTGTGTATGTATGTGTATGTGTGTATGTATGTGTTTGTATGTATGTATGTGTGTGCATGTATTTGTGTATGTTTGTCTGTATGTGTGTATGTGTTTGTAAATTTGTGCATTTGTATGCATGTGTTTGTATGTATATGTGTGTGTTTGTGAGTGTATATATGTGTGCATGTATGTATGTAGGTATGTATGTGTATGTGTGTATTGTGTGTGTATGTATGTGTATACGTATGAGTATGTGTGTGTATGTGTGTATGTGTATGTATGAGTGTATGTATGTGTGCATGTGTGTATGTATGTATGTGTAGGTATGTGTGTATGTGTGCATGTGTGTGTTTATGTTTGTATGTGTGATTGAGTGTATGTATGTATGTATGTGTGTGTATATATGTGTGCATGTGTGTATGCATCTGTGAGTGTAAGTATGTGTGTATGTGTGAATGTATGTGTGTATATGTATGTGTGTGTTTGTGTGTGTGTATATGTGTATATATGTGTGTAAGTATGTACGTGAATATGTGTACATGTGTATGTGTATGTATGTATGTGTGTGTATGCGTATACGTGTGTGTATGAGTGAATGTAGGTGTGTGTATGTATGTGTGTGTGTGAGTGTCTATTTAATTGTGTGGGTATGTATGTGTTTGTATGTGTGTGTGCATGCATATGTATGTTTGTGTGTATGTGTGTATGAATATGTGTGTGTATGTATGTGTATGTGTGTATGTATGCATGTGAACATGTGTGTACGTGTATGTGTATGTGTGTGTATGTGTGTATATGCGTGTATAAATGTATGTGCATATATGTATGTGTAATGTGTGTATGTGTGTATCTGTGTGTGTATGTATGTGTATGTATTTGTGTATGTATGTATTTGTGTGCGCATGTATGTGTATGAATATATGTATGTATGTATGTGTATGTGTGTATGTATGTATATATAAATGTATGTGTGTATATCTATGTATATATGTGTGTATGCGTTGTGTGTTTATGTATGTATGTATGTATGTATGTATGTATGTATGTATGTATGTATGTATGTATGTATTTAAGTATCTGTGTGTATGTATGTATGTATGTGTGTATGTAAGTGTGAGTATGCATGTATGTGTGTATATATGTATGTGTGTGTGCAAGTGTGTATGTATGTATCTGTGTGCACATGTGTGTGCACATGTATGTATGTATGTATGTATGTTGTATGTATGTATGTGTGTTTGTATTTGTATGTGTGTATCTATGTGTGTGTATCTATGTGTGTGTATGTGTGTGTTTGTATGCGTGTATGTGCGTGTATGTATGTGTGAATGTGTGTATGTATGTGTATATGATTGTGTATGTAGGTGTTTATGGATTTGTGTATGTATGTGTGGATACATGTATGTATGTATGTGTGTATGTGTGTATGTATGTATGTATGTATGTATGTATGTATGTATGTATGTATGTATGTATGTGTGTGTGTGTGTGGCACGAACTGTTCGCCACCGCTAAACAAGCACTGCCAGTCTACGCTGCGCGCGCCTTCTATCTTATCTCCCTCTTCCCCTTCCCTTACTTTTCGTTCTTATGAAAACCTAAGCCGGACAATAAACGCTCGCTTTTTGCCCTGGCCACTCTGTGTGTCAGCTCTGCGTACAGGCGTTGTCCATGCCACCCTGGCCACTCTGTGTGTCAGCCGCTGTGTGTCAGCTCTGCGTACAGGCGTTGCCCATGCCACCCGCGCAAGCACCCATTCGCTGGCCAGAGACGCAGGAAGATGGTCGCGATTGCATGTCGACTTCGCGGGTCCGATCCAAAACAAGATGCTTCTTGTCGTCGTGGACTCTCACAGTAAATGGATTGAGGCTGTTCCCCTGGCTCACGCGACCTCGCGCAACACAGTCGATGCCCTGCGAACGCTGTTCAGTAGATTCGGTCTGCCACACACAGTAGTGTCTGATAATGGCTCGCCATTCACCGGATGGGAGTTCAAAGAGTTCTTGCAACAGAACGGGGTAGATCACGTGCGGGCACCCCCGTACCATCCACAGAGTAATGGACTCGCCGAACGTGCGGTGCGAACCATCAAAGACGGACTAAAGAAGTGTGGGGACGCAGACTTGTCAAGGGCGCTGGCTAGAACATTGTGCCGCTATAGAAACACGCCGCTTCCGTCCGGGCGCTCACCATCAGAAATGTTGTTGGGTTACCAGCTCCGCACCCGATTAGACATGTGTTTTCCTCCCAGGAGCCGAGCAACAGGGGATGTCCACTCTGCTGACAGCGCCGAGTGGAACTTCGCACCGGGAGATCCTGGGTACCTTCGCAATTACGGCCGTGGTGACAAGTGGACACCTGGGAAGGTCCGGTCAACCTCTGGTGCACGCATCGTGTCTGTCGACACGGAGAACGGGCTTGTTCACCGGCACATGGACCAGCTCAGGCGGAGAAGCATCGAAGAACCGTCGAGTCCAGAGGCTCTCACTAGTCCCCAGATAGGCCTGGACCCTCCAGTACAAGACTGCGAAGCTCCAACGGCTACTGGCCCCGGTCTTCCGGGCCACCCGCCCCCAGAGCTAAGACGTTCCACACGTATCAAGAAGCCAGTGGAGCGTTATGGATTCTAAGGAAGAAGGAATGCCAAGAACTGTTCGCCACCGCTAAACAAGCGCTGCCAGTCTACGCTGTGCACGCCTTCTATCTTATCTCCCTCTTCCCCTTCCCTTACCTTTCGTTCTTATAAAAACCTAAGCCGGACAATAAACGCTTGCTTTTTGCCCTGGTCACTCTGTTCGTGCATTTCGGGGCGCGGCTCAGCTGCGGGGGCCGGTTTTAACAGTGTGTATGTATGTATATGTGTATGTATGTGTCTATCTGTGTGTATGCGTGTGTATGTGTGTATGTATGTGTGTGTGTGTTTGTATGTGTGTTTGAGTGTATGTATGTATGTGGGTGTATGTATATGTGCATGTGTGTATGTATGTGTGAGTGTACGTATGTGTGTATGTGTGAATGTATGTGTGTATGTGTGTATATGTATGTGTGTATGCATGTGTGTATGTATGTGTGTATGTATGTATGTGCATATGTGTGTATGTGTGTGTGTATGTATGTATGTGTGTGTATGAGTGAACGTATGTGTGTGTATGTGTGTGTATGAATAGGTGTATGTGTTTATGTATGTGTGTAGGCATGTGGGTGTATGTGTGTATGTGTATTTAAATGTGCGTGTATGTATGTGTGTGTATGTGTGTGTATGTATGTGCGCATACGTGTATGTGTGTATGTACGTGTACGTGTAAGTGTGTGTATGTGTGTATGTGTGTGTATGCATGTATGAGTGTGTATCTATGTGTACATGTGTGTATGTGTGTACCTGTGTGTGTATGCATGTATGTGTATGAATGTATGTATGTATGTATGTATGTATAAATGTATGTGTGTGTATATGTTGTCTGTTTATGCATGTATGTACGTATGTATGTGTGTGTCGATGTGTATGTGTGTGTATATGTATGTATGTATGTATGTGTGTGTGTGTATGTATGGATGTATGTTTGTGTATGAATGTATGTAAGTATATATGTAGGAAAGGGTGTGTATGTGTGAATGTATGTGTGTATGTATGATTTTATGCATGTGTATGTATGTATGTATGTGTGTGTGTTTATGTGCGTGTGTATGTATGTATGCATGTGTGAATGTATGTGTGCGTGTATGTATGTGTGTGTTTGTATGCATGTATGTATGTGTGTGATGTGTGTATATATGTATGTGCGCGTATGTGTGTGCGTGTGTATGTATGTGTGTGTATGTATGAGTGCATGTATGTGTGTATGTAAGTATGTATGTATGTGTGGGTAGGTATGTGTATATATGTGTGTATGTATGTGTGTGTATGTATGTGTGTATGTGTGTGTATGTGTGTATGTATGTATGTGTGTACGTGTGTGTGTATGTCTGTATGTATGTGTGTATGATTGTGTATGCATGTGTGTATGTGTGTATCTGTGTGTATGTCTGTATGTATGTATGTGTGTATGTAGGTATGAGTGTATGTGTGTGTATGCGAATGTATGTATTTGTTTGTATGTATGTGTGTATGAGCGTATGTAAGTGTGTAAGTGTGTGTGTATGTATGTATGTATGTGTATGTGTGTGTCTGTATGTGTGTGTATGTATGTGTGTGTATGTGTGTGTAGTATGTATGTATGTGTGTATGTATGTATGTATGTATATATGTATGTGTGTATGTATTTGTGTATGTGTATGTATGCATGCATGTGTGTGTATGTGTATGTGTCTATATGTGTATGTATGTGTGTATGTGTGTGTTTGTGTCTGTATGGATTTTTGTGTATGTGTTTGCGCATGTGTATGTATGTGTTTATGTGTGTAGGTGTGTATGTGTGTGCCTACGTGTGTATGTATGTGTGTGCATGTCTGTGTGTAGGTATGTGTGTATGTATGTGTGTGTGCATGTATGTGCATGTATGTATGTGTAATTTTGTGTTTATATGTGTGTATGTGCATATACACGTGTCTGCATGTAAGTATGTGTGTATGTAAGGGCGTGTATGTGTGTATGTATGTATGTGTGTGTATGTGTTTATGAGTATGTATGTGTGTGTGCAAATGTGTGTGTATGTATGTGTGTGCACGTCTGTGTATGTATGTGTGTATGTATGTGTGTATGAATGTATGTGTGTATATATGTGTATCTACGTGTGTGCATGTGTGTGTGTATGTGCGTGTATGAGTTTGTATGTGTGTATGTGTGTATGTATCTTTGAATGTGTGTATGTATGTGTGTATGATTGTGTATGTATGTGTGTATGTATTGTTTGTGGGTGTATGTATGTATGTGTGTATGTATGTATGTGATTATGTGTGTATATATGTGTGTATGTATGTATATGAGTGTATGTCAGTATGTATGTATGTGTGTATGTATGGTTGTGTGTATGTATGTGTGTATATATGTGTGTATGCGTATACCTGTGTGTATGTAGTTGTGTATGTATGTATGTATGTATGTATGTATGTATGTATGTATGTATGTATGTGTATGTATGTATGTGTGTGTATGTGTGTGTATGAGTGTATGTATGTTTGTGTATGAATGTGTGTGCATGTGTGTGTATGTGTGCATGTGTGTGCATATGTGTGTATGTATGTGTGCATGTATGTGTGTATGTATGTATGTGTGTGTAGGTATGTGTGTATGTGTGTGTATGTATGTGCGTGTATGTATGTGTTTATTGGTGTATGTATGTGTGTATATATGTGTGTATGCATAACTGTATTTGTGTATGTATGTTTGTATGTATGTGTATATGTGTGTATGCATGTGTTTGTGTGTACGTATATGTGTATGTATGTATGTGTGTATATGTATGAGTGCATGTGTATCTGCGTGTGTGTATGTAACTGTGTATGCATGTATGTGTGTATGTATGTATATGTGTGTGATGTGTGCATATGTATGTGTTTGTATGTGTGTTGGTGTATGTGTATGTGTGTATGTATGTGTGTGTGCAAGTGTGTATGTCTATGTAAGTGCATGTGTGTGTATGTATGTGTGTGTGTATGTATGTATGTGTGCATGTATGTGTATGTGTGTATCTATGTGTGTATGTGTGTGTATGTATGTGTGAATGTGTGTATGTATAAGTGTATGATTGTGTATGTAGGTATGTATGTGTGTATGTATGTATGTGAGTATGTATGTATGTATGGATGGATGTGTGTGTGTATGTCTTTGTGTATGTATGTCTTTGTGTATGTATGTATCTGTGTGCATGTGTGCGTATGTATGAGTGTGTATGTGTGTATGTGTGTTGGTATATGTGTATGTATATGTGTTTGTGTGTATATGGATATGTATGTGTATGTGCAAGTGTGTATGTATGTATGTGTGTACATGTGTATGAATGTATATGTGTGTATGTGTGTATCTACGTGTGTGTATATGCGTGTGTGTGTATGTGTGTACGTGTTTGGATGTGTGTATGTGTGTGTATTTATGTGTGAATGTGTGTATGTATGTGTGTATGTGTGTATGTATTGTTTATGTGTGTATGTGTGTATGTATGTATGTATGTACGTATGTGTAGGTATGTGTGTATGTGTGTATAATTGTGTATGATTATATGTATGGTTGTGTGTATGTATGTGTGTATATATGTGTGTGTATGTGTATACCTGTGTGTATGTATGTATGTGTGTATATGAGTGTACGTATGTGTGTGTATGAGTGTATGTATGTTTATGTATGTATGTGTGCATGTGTGTGCGTATGTGTGTATGTTTGTGTGCATGTATGTGTGTATGTATGTATGTGTGTGTAGGTATGTGTGTATGTGTGTATGTATGTGTGTGTATGTTTGTGTGTATGTGTGTGTATGGGTGTATGTATATGTGTATGTATGTGTGTATGTATAACTGTATTTGTGTATGTATGTTTGTATGTATGTGTATATGTGTGTATGCATGTGTTTGTGTGTACGTATATGTGTATGTATGTATGTATGTATGTCTGTATATGTATGAGTGCATGTGTATCTGTGTGTGTGTATGTAAGTGTGTATGCATGTATGTGTGTATGTATGTATGTGTGTGTGCATGTGTGCATATGTATGTGTGTATGTATGTATGTGTGTATGTGTGTATGTGCATATGTGTGTATGTGCATGTATGTTTATATGTGTATGTGTGTACCCTTGTGTATGAGTGAATGTATGTATGTGTATGTGTGTGTGCATGTATATGTATGTGTGTGTGTTTGTATGTGTGAACGTATGTATGTATGTATGTATGTATGTATACTTGTATGTGTGTATGTATGTGTATGTGTATATGTGTGTATGTATATATCTGTGTATACGTGTGTGTATGTGTGTATGTATGTATGAGTGTGTATCTATGTGTGTATGTGTGTATGTGTGTGTCTCTTATGTGTGTATGTGTGTGTCTCTGTGTGTATGTATTTGTGTATGTATGTATGTGTGTATGCATGTATGTGTATGAATATGTGTATGTATGTGTGTATGTATTTATGTATGTATGTATGTATGTATGTATTTATGTATGTGTATGTGTGTATGTATATATGTGTGTATGTAAAAATGTATGTGTGTGTATGCGTTGTGTGTTTATGTATGTATGTATGTACGTATGTATGTATGTGTGTATGTGTATGTATGTATGTATGTATGTATCTGTGTGTATGTGTATATGTGTGTATGTATGTGTGTGTATGTAGGTATGTATGTGTGTGTGTATGTATGCATGTGTGAATGTATGTATGCGTGTATGTATGTGTGTATGTGTGTGTGTTTGTATATATATATGTGTGTGTATGTATGTGTTTGTATGTATGTGTGTATGTGTGAGATGTGTGTATGTATGTATGTGCTCGTGTGTTTGTATGTGCGTGTATGTGTGTGCATGCGTGTGCGTGTGTATGTATGTGGTTATGTGTGTATGTATGTGTATGTATGTCTGTGTATATATGTTTGTATGTATGTGTGTAAGTATGTATGTATGTATGTATGTATGTATGTATGTGTGTGTGTGGGTGGGTATGTATGTGTATAAATGTGTGTATGTATGTGTGTATTAGTGTATGTATGTATGTGTGCTTGTGATTGTATGCGTATGTATGTGTTTGTATGTATGTGTGTATGAGTGTATGCATGTGTGTGTGCATGTGTGTACGTATGTGTATGTTTGTATGTATGTGTGCTTGTGATTGTATGCGTATGTATGTATGTGTTTGTATGTATGTGTGTATGAGTGTATGCATGTGTGTGTGCATGTGTGTACGTATGTGTATGTTTGTATGTATGTGTTAGTATGTATGTATGTGTGTGCATGTATGTATGTAGGTATGTATGTGTATGTGTGTATTATGTGTGTGTGTATGTGTGTATGTATGTGTGAATGTATGAGTATGTGTGTATGTGTTTATGTATGTGTGCATGTGCGTGTATGTATGTGTAGGTATGTGTGTGTGTATGTATGAGTGTATGTGTGTATGTGCATGTTTGTATGTGTGTTTGAGTGTGTGTATGTATGTATGTGTGTGTATGTATGTGTGCGTGTGTGTATGTATCAGTGAGTGTAAGTATGTGTGTATGTGTGAATGTATGTGGGTGTATGTGTGTATGTATGTGTGTATATGTATGTGTGTGTATGTATGAGTGTATGTGTGTAAGTATTCTGTGAATATGTGTGTATGTGTATGTGTATGTATGTATGTGTGTGTATGTGTGTACATGTGTGTATGAGTGTATGTATGTGTGTGTATGTGTGTATGTATGTGTGTGATTGTGTAAGTGTGTATTTAAATGTGTGTGTATGTATGTGTTTGTATGTGTGTGTGCATGTATATGTGTGTTTGTGTGCATGTGTGTGTATGAATATGTGTATGTATGTGTGTATGTATGCGTATGTGTGTATGTATGTATGTGAATATGTGTGTACGTGTATGTGTATGTGTGTATATGCATGTATGTATGTGTGTGTATTTGTGTATGTGTGTATGTGTGTGTGTATGTATGTGTATGTATTTGTGTATGTATGTATGTGTGTGCGCATGTATGTGTATGAATATGTGTATGTATGTGTGTATGTATGTATGTGTATGTGTGTACGTATGTATATATAATTGTGTGTGTGTGTATTTGTGTGTATGCATTGTGCGTTTATGTATGTATTTATGTATGTATGTGTGTATGTAAGTATCTGTGTGTATGTATGTATGTGTGTGTATGTAAGTGTGAGTATGCATGTATGTGTGTATGTGTGTGTGTGTGTGTGTGCATGTTTGCACATGTATGTGTGTATGTATGTGTGCATGTGGATATGTATGTATGTGTGTGCACAAGTGTGTATGTATGTGTGTATGCGTGTATGTATGTATGTGTGTATGTATGTGTATGTGTGTATCTATGTGTGTGTATTTGTGTATGTATGTGTGTGTATGTATGTGTGAATGTGTGTATGTACGTGTGTATTATTGTGTATGTAGGTGTGTATGGATTTGTGTATGGATTTGTGTATGTATGTTTTTGTGTGTGTATGTAGATATGTGTGTAGGAATGTATGTATGTATGTATGTATGGGAGTATGTGTATGTATGTATGTATGTATGTATGTATGTATGTATGTATGTATTGTGTATGTATGTATATGTGTCTGTATGTGTGTATCTGTGTGTATGTGTGTATGTATGTGCGTGTATGTTTGTATGTGTGTTTGAGTGTATGTATGTATGTATGCAAAGGTGCAAAGCTGCTGGTGAGGATCAGGTAACATCAGATCTGCTGAAAGATGGAGGACAGATTGTGTTAGAAAAACTAGCCACCCTGTTTACGAGGTGTCTCCTGACGGGAAGAGTACCAGAGTCTTGGAAGAACGCTAACATCATCTTAATACATAAGAATGGAGATGACAAGGACTTGAAGAATTACAGGCCGATCAGCTTGCTCTCTGTAGTATATAAGCTATTTACAAAAGTAATTGCTAACAGAGTAAACAAAACATTAGAATTCAATCAACCAAAGAAACAAGCAGGATTTCGAACAGGCTACTCAACAATTGACCACATTCATACTATCAATCAGGTAATAGAGAAATGCTCAGAGTATAACCAACCACTATACATAGCCTTCATAGATTACGAGAAGGCGTTTGATTCAGTAGAAATATCAGCCGTCATGCAAACACTGCGGAATCAGGGCGTAGATGAAGTATATATAAACATTCCTGAAGAAATCTACAGGGAATCAACTGCTACCATAGTGCTTCATAAAGAAAGCAACAGAATACCAATCAAGAAGGGTGTAAGGCAGGGGGACACAATTTCCCCAATGCTATTTACCGCGTGCTTACAGGAGGTTTTCAGAAGCCTAGAATGGGAACAGTTAGGGATAAGAGTCAATGGAGAATACCTTAGTAACCTGCGCTTCGCCGATGACATTGCATTGCTGAGTAACTCGGGGGATGAATTGCAACTCTTGATTACGGAGTCAGACAAGGAGAGCAGAAAGGTGGGTCTTAAAATTAATCTGCAGAAAACGAAAGTAATGTACAACAACCTCGGCAAGAAGCAGCGCTTCGAGATAGGTAACAGTGCACTTGAAGTTGTAAAAGACTATGTCTACTTAGGGCAGGTAATAACCGCAGAGCCGAACCACGAGATTGAAGTAACTAGAAGAATAAGAATGGGGTGGGGCACATTCGGCAAGCACTCTCAAATTATGAGAGGTAGATTGCCAATTATCCCTCAAGAGGAAGGTATATAAAAGCTGTATCTTGCCGGTACTTAGCTACGGAGCAGAAACCTGGAGACTTACAAAGAGGGTTCAGCTTAAATTGAGGACGACGCAGCGAGCAATGGAAAGAAAAATGGTAGGTGTAACCTTAAGAGACAAGAAGAGAGCAGAGTGGATTAGGGAACAAACGAGGGTTAAGGATATCATAGCTGAAATCAAGACGAAGAAATGGACATGGGCAGGGCATGTAGCGCGTAGACAGGATAACCGCTGGTCATTAAGGGTAACTGACTGGATTCCCAGAGAAGGGAAGCGGGTTAGGGGGAGACAGAAGGTTAGGTGGGCAGATGAGATTAAGAAGTTTGCGGGTATAAATTGGCAGCAGCGAGCACAGGACCGGGTTAACTGGCGGAACATGGGAAAGGCCTTTGTCCTGCAGTGGACGTAGTCAGGCTGATGATGATGATGATGTTGTATGTGTGAGTGTAATATGTGTGTGTGTGAATGTATGTGTGTGTGTATGAGTGTATATGTATGGGTGTGTATGCATGTGTGTATGAGTGAATGTATGTGTGTATGTGTGTGTACGAATAGGTGTATGTGTGTATGTATGTGTGTAGGTATGTGTTATGTGTGTATGTATGTGGGTATATGTGTGTATGTGTATTTAAATGTGTGTGTATGTATGTGTGTGTATGTGTGTGTGCATGTATATGTATGTTTGTGTGTATGTGTGTATCTATGTACGTATATATGTAAGTCCGCATACGTGTATGTGTGTATGCACGTGTATGTGTATGTGATTTTTGATTGATATGTGGGGTTTAATGTCCCAAAACCACCATTTGATTATGAGAGACGCCGTAGTGGAGGGCTCCGGAAATTTCGACCACCTGGGGTTCTTTAACGTGCACCCAAATCTGAGCACACGGGCCTACAACATTTCCGCCTCCATCGGAAATGCAGCCACCACAGCCGGGATTCGAACCCGCGACCTGCGGGTCAGCAGCCGAGTACCTTAGCCACTAGACCACCGCGGCGGGGCATGTGTATGTGTGTATGTGCGTATATGTGTGTATGGGTGTATGTGTGCATGTGTGTGTATGTGTGTATGTATGTATGTGTGTACCTGTGTGTGTATGTATTTATGTGTATGTATTTGTGTATGCATGTATGTGTATGAATATATGTATGTATGTGTGTATGAATGTATGTGTGTATGTAAGTATGTATGTATAAATGTGTGTGTGTATATGTTGTGTGTTTATGTATGTATGTATGTATGTATGTATGTACGTATGTATGTATGTGTGTGTGTGCGTGTGTACATATGTATGTATGTATGTATGTATGTTTGCATGTATGTATGTATGTATGTATGTATCTGTGTGTATGTATGTATGTGTGTATGTATGTATGTGTGTGTATGGATGTATGTATGTATATATGTAAGAAAGGGTGTCTATGATTTTATGCATGTGTATGTATGTATATATGCGTGTATGTATGTATGTGTGTATGTGTGTGTTCGTACATATAAGTGTGTATGTATGTATGTGTGTATGTGTGTGATGTGTGTATGTATGTATGTGCGTGTGTGTGTGTGTTCGTGAGTATGTATGTGTGTGTATGTGTGTGTGTATGCGTGTGTAAGTGTATATGTATGTATGTGTGTATGATTGTGTATGCATGTGTGTATCTATGTGTATGTGTGTATGTATATATGTGTGTATGTATGTAAGTGTGTATGTGTGTTTATGCGAATGTATGTATTTGTTTGTATGTATGTGTGGGTATGTGAGTATGAATGTATGTATGTGTGTGTGTGTATGTATGTATGTTTCTGTATGTGTGGGAATGTGTGTGTGTTTATGTAAGTGTGTGTGTATGTGTGTATGTATGTGTGTGTATGTATGTGTGCATATATATGTGTGTGTATGTATGTATGTATGTATGTATGTATGTATGTAAGTGTGTGTGTGTGTATGTATGTTTGTATGTATGATTGTATGTGTGTATACATGTGTCTGTGTGTTCATATGTGTGTATGTAAGTGTGAATGCATGTATGTATGTGTATGTGTGCATATGTATGTGTGCATGTGTGTATATGGGTATGTATGTGTGTGTGCAAGTGTGTTTGTATATATGTGTGTGCATGTGTGTGTATGTATGTGTGTGTATGCATGTATGTGCGTGTATGTGTGTATCTATGTGTGTCTATATATGTGTTTATGTAAGTGTGTATGTGTGTATGTATGTATGTGTGTATATGTATGCGTATGTATGTATGTGTGTGTATGTATGTGTGTACGTATGTTTGTATGCATGTATGTCTGCCTGTATGTATGAATGTATGTATGTATGTATGTACGTATGTATGTATGCATAGGTATGTGTGTATGCGTGTATGTGTGTGTATATCTGTGTGTGTGTATGTGTGAATGTGTGTTTATGTGTGTGTGTATGTATGTATATGTGTATGTATGTGTGTATGGTTCTGTATGATTGTGTGTATGTATGTGTGTATGCATCTGTGTACATATATATATGTGCGTATGTGTATATCTGTGTGTATGTGGGTGTATGTAAGTATGCAGGTGTGTATGTATGTGTCTGTATTTATGTATGTGTGTGTGTATAAGTGTATGTATGTGTGTGTATGTATGTGTGTGCTTATGTGTGTATGTGTGTATATATGTGTGTGTAAGTATGTGTGTATCTATGTATGTGTGTGCATGTATGTGTGTATGTGTGCATGTGTGTGCATATGTGTGTATGTATGTATGTATGTATGTATGTATGTATGTATGTATGTATGTATGTATGTATGTATGTATGTGTGTAGGTATGTGTGTGTGTCTGTGTGTGTGTGTATGTATGTATGTATGTATGTATGTGTGTGCACGTGTGTGTATGTGTGTGTATGTGTGTATGTATATGTATGTTTGTATCTATGTGTGTATGTATGTGTGTATGATCGTGTATGTAGGTGTGTATAGATTTGTGTATGTATGTTTTTGTGTGTGTATGTAGATATGTGTGTATGTATGTGTGTATTTATGCATTGGAGTATGTGTATGTATGTATGTATGTGGTGTGTGTATATGTATGTGTGTATATGTATGTGTGTATGTGTGTATCTGTGTGTATGTGTATGTATGTGTGTATGTGTGTATGTATGTGTGTATGTATGTGTGTGTAGGTTTGTATGTGTATTTGAGTGTGTGTATGTATGTGTGAGTGTAAGTATCTGTGTATGTATGTGTGTATGTATGTATGTGTGTATGTGCGTATGTATGTATGTGCATATGTGTGTATGTGTATGTGTATGTATGTGTGTGTGTATGAGTGATTGTATGTGTGTATGTGTGTGTATGAATAGGTGTATGTGTGTATCTGTGTGTATGTGTATGTATGTGTGTATGTGCGTGTATGTATATGTGTATGTATGTGTGTGTATGTTTGTATGTGTGTTTGAGTGTATGTATGTGTGAGTGTAAGTATGTGTATATGTATGTGTGTATGTATGTATGTGTGTATGTGTGTGTGTATGTATGTGCATATGTGTGTATGTGTATGTGTATGTATGTATGTGTGTGTATGAGTGAATGTATGTGTGTGTATGTGTGTGTATGAATAGGTGTATGTGTGTATGTATCTCTGTAGGTATGTGTTATGTGTGTATATATGGGGGTGTATGTGTGTATCTGTATTTAAATGTGTGTGTATGTATGTGTGTGTATGTGTGTGTGCATGTATATGTATGTTTGTGTGTATGTGTGTGTATGTATGTACATATGTATGTATGAGCGTATACGTGTATGTGTATGTGTGTGTGTATGTGTGTATATGTGTGTATGTGTGTGTATGTGTATGTGTATGTATGTGTGTATGTATGTGTGTATGTATGTATGTATGCGTTTGTATGTATGTGTGTATGTGTGTGATGTTTGGATCTATGTATGTGCGCGTGTGTGTATGTGTGTGTATGTATGTGTGTATGTATGAGTGTATGTGTGTATGTATGTGAGTGTATGTGTGTATGTATGTGAGTGTATGTGTGTATGAATGTGTCTATGATTGTGTATGCATGTGTGTATGTGTGTATCTGTGTGTAAGTGTGTGTGTATGTATGTATGTGTATGTGTGTGTATGTATGTGTGCGTATGTATGTGCGTGTGAATGTGTGTCTCTGTGTTTATGTAAGTGTGTGTGTATGTGTGTGTGTGTGTAGGTGTGCACATATATGTGTGTGTATGTGTGTGTATGTGTGTATGTATGTATGTATGTATGTATAATGTGTGTGTATGTATTTGTGTATGTGTATGTATGTATTGCCGCGAGGCGTATTGCGGATAGTGTTGCGCATGCCGATACCGCCGGCACGCGGCCTTATCGTGGTCCAGGATGCACCGCGACTTATCTGCGAAGATCATGGCCCCCACGTCGACGATTCGTTGATAACGAGATAGCGCCAGATGCTACGGCGACTGTATCTCGGATGGTGAACGCGCCTTGCATTCCAGTGGGACATTTCTGTTACCCGACGGCCGCCGAACACGCCTTGCGTTGCAGTGGGACATTTCTGTTACCCGACGGCCGTCGAACGCGCTGTTCGCCTCCCGCTAAGCCGGTGTGTCTTTTCCTTTAGTGGGCGCAAGTCCGCCAAATAAACGGATCTCCTTCGATTTCTACTAACCTTCCGATCTCCTGTCTTTGGGCTACCCTCACTCTTACGTGACATTCTGGTGGAGATGCGGGGTATGCACAAAAACGACCTTAAAACAGCCACTGCAGAGAACGAGGACGCTGAAGACACAGATACTCGAAGCAGTCGCCGCCTCCGAAACCTGCCACCTGAGCTGGGACCGCTACCGGACCCCACACGACCACGAAAGGACGCTTCCGCAGCCACCATGAGCACCCCGCAATCACCTACCCCTGTCATGCTGCAGCAGCCGCGGGTGCCCCCAACTTTTCATGGTTATGCCGCTGAAGACCCAGAAGATTTGCTCGACCAATTCGAGCGCGTGGCTACCATAAACAGGTGGGATGAAGAAAGGAAGCTGCAATACGTTTACTTTTCCCTGGACGGGCCCGCTAAAACGTGGTATGAAAACCATGAGACCACACTGACCACCTGGGAATTTCTGAAGAATGAGTTGCTCAGGACCTTCACCAGCATCATGCGAAAAGAAAGGGCCCAGCTGCTGCAAGAATCAAGGACCCAACAGCCCAATGAGACCCTAAGCGTGTACGTCGAAGAAAGGAAACGTCTTTTTAGGCGAGCGGACCAAGACATGACCGAAGACAAAAAGCTCGAATGCGAGGGGTGAAGGAGTCGCTTTTCGCCGGTCTCATAAGGAACCCTCCTAAAAAAGTCGCCGAATTTACTGAAGAAGCGCACGCCATAGAAAGAACCCTGGACGCCCGGACTCGGCAATACAACCGCCCGTTTCAGCTGAGCTCGCTCTACTCGGAACCGATTTGAGGTGGGCTAACCACCAATGATCTGCGGGAAGCTATACGAGAAGTGGTTAAGAAAGAACTACGCCGATTGCTACCTCCTACCCCCCAGCCCCCCCAAGGAGCATCTCTCTTTGACATAGTGCGTGATGAAGTCCAGCAGGCGCTTGGCTCTTCATCAGCGACGACTCGAACGGAGGCCGAAGCAATGACTTACGCCGCTGCAGTGAACACTAGGCCACCCCGACAAAACGAGCCCAGTCCGCGACGGTACGCTGCAGCCCCAAGTAGCTGTCCGCCCTTACCCGCCCACCCTACATACGAGAGACGCCCGAGCCAAAGAAAATGCGACACCTGGAGAACTCCCGACGACCGTCCCCTATGCTTTCACTGCGGTGAGGCCAGCCACATTCTTCAACACTGCCCCTACAGGCGGATGGGACTGCATGGCTTCTCATCTCAGGCACCACGACCACGCCCTGGACAACGACCTCCGGCAATCGAAGACTACTTGCGCCATACAGAGTACTTGTCCAGCCGTTCTTCATCACCGCCATCCCCAGGCTTCACGTCACCGAACCGCAGCAACAACGAACGAAGAAGTTCCCCAAGCCCCCGTAGGGGAAACTAAAACCTGCAACCTTTGGAGGTGAGGTTGCTTCAAGAGGAAAAGCTGAAGACCCTCCACCGACGACCACATATGATGACAGCACATCATCTACGACGACGACAACGCACAACAACCCAAGCCGCGAGACGAAGCAAAACGAAGCAACAAGACGAAGCCGTGACCCGAACCCAAAACCAACGCGCAACTCCAGCCACGTGCCACCAATTTTGAAGTATCTATCGACGGCCACCCGGTAACTGCCTTGATTGGCACAGGAGCTGACTACTCGGTCATCAGCGGGCCATTGACAGCACAACTGAAGAAGGTTAAGACGGCTTGGGACGGCCCGCAGATCCGCACAGCGGGAGGCCAGCTCCTCACCCCATCGGGGCGATGTACTGCAAGGGTGACATTCGATGGTCACACATACCTTGCCACTTTCTTGGTGCTCCCACAGTGCTCCCGTGACGTCATTCTCGGCATGGACTTCTTGACTCAACATCACGCGGTTATTGACCTGGCATCCAGATCCATCAAACTTTTTTCCGATGAAGCCATAAATTCATAATCGGCACCACATAATCGCGCAGCCCTCCGTGTGCTCGAGAATTACGTGAGCGTCCCACCCCGATCAACGACCCTAATCCCCGTAACCACTGGTACTGCCAAAAATGCTCATGGTGTCGTCGAAGGTAACATACAGCTTTTGCTTGGCCGTGATATCGCAATCGCAAGAGGCATTGCGGACTTCCGGAATGGACAGGGCCCAGTGCTGCTAGCAAATTTCAGCCAAGAACACCGTCACCTGGCCAAAGGCACGACCATTGCCTTTATCGATGAAATCGCGGAAGTCAGTGACAGCGACCATCACCCCAAAGACCCACAACTCGCAGCTGTCATTCGACATTAAACCTTTCTTGCCTCAATGCAAGCAGCAACTGCTCCAGAACCTCCTTCGACGTTATGACGACTGTTTCGCCACTTCTTTACAGGTCCGAAACACTTCTCTGTCAAAACATCGAATCATAACACAAGAAGAGATCCGCCCTCTCCATCAAAGCCCTTATCGTGTGTCGGCAAGTGAACGTCAGGCCATCCGAGAGCAAGTTGAGGAAATGTTACACGACGATGTATTTCAGCCATCGAAAAGCCCATGGGTGGCACCAGTCGTCCTTGTCAAAAATAAAGGCGTAAGTCTTCGGTTTTGCGTCGATTACCGATGGTTGATTAGTGTAACCAAGAAGGACGTGTACCCTTTACCAAGGATCGACGATACCCTAGATCGTCTTAGTGATGCAAGGTACTTCTCGTCCATTGATCTGAAGACAGTGTATTGGTAAATTCAGGTTGATGAAACAGGCCGAGAAAAGACCGCCTTCATCACGCCGGATGGATTGTATGAGTTCAAAAAGATGCCATTTGGACATTGTTCCCCTCCAGCAACCTTCCAGCGTCTAATGGGCACAGTACTGGCAAGTCTCAATGGCGAATATGTCTCGTATACCTGGACGATGTGGTCGTCTTCGCCTCCAACTTTAGCGACCACCTGAAAAGACTCCAGACGGTACTGGACGCAATTAAGTCATCAGGGCTGACACTGAAGCAAGAAAAATGCCATTTCGCCTAAGAAGAACTACAGTTCCTTGGCCATGTTATAAGCAAAGATGGCGTAACACCAGGTTCCGAGAAGACTACCGCTATCGCACAGTTTCCTCAACCGCAAGATAAGAGAGCAGTGCGCCGATTCTTAGGACTGTGCGCCTATTACCAACGCTTCGTCAAGATTTTCTCGCACATTGCTGCCCCTTTGACGCAACTCACCAAGTCGGACGCCCCTTTCGAATGGAAAGCTGAGCAACGTGAGGCATTCAAAGAACTTCAACAACGTTTACAGTCGCCGCCTGTGCTGGGTCACTTTGATGAAAATGCCGAAACTGAGATACATACAGACGCCAGCAGCATCGGTTTAGGTGTCGTTCTCGTTCAGAAGCACAAGGGCTGCGAGTGCGTCATCGCGTATGCAAGCCGCTCACTGTCGAAAGCGGAAGTGAACTATTCCACGTCTGAGAAGGAGTGTCTTGCGATAGTATAGGCCACCTCGAAATTCCGCCCGTACTTATATGGCAGACCCTTCAAGGTCGTAACGGACCATCATGCGTTGTGTTGGTTGGCCAGTTTGAAAGACCCTTCTGGCCGCCTCGCTCGATGGAGCCTACGGCTTCAGGATTTTGACTTAAAGGTAGTCTACACATCTGGTCGTAAGCACTCCAATGCAGACTGCCTCTCAAGAGCCCCCGTCGGCGCACCACCAAGCCATGAAGACGACGATGCCTTTCTTGGGCCTATCAGCAGCAGCACCTTTGCATTACAGCAGCGCTCAGACCCGATCCTACAACAGTTGATCAACTACATCGAAGGAAAGGCCTCCATACCGCCTGCACTCTTCAAGCGTTGGATATCCTCCTTGTGTGTGCAAAATGGGGTGGTAGTTAAAAAGAACTTCGCACCGAATTAGGCAGCTTACCTTCTTGTCGTCCCAAGCAGCCTCAGAGAAGAAATTTTACAAGCGTTACTTGACGAACCCACTGCAGGCCACCTCGGCTTTACACGCACACTACACAGAATTCAAGAACGATACTACTGGCCCCGCCTCTCCTCAGATGTTGCGCGGTACGTCAAGAGTTGCCGCGAATGTCAGCGCCGGAAAAGACCTCCAACAAAACGAGCTGGATTTCTCAAGCCAATTGAACCCCCGTCGAGACCATTCCAACAGATAGATATGGATCTGCTTGGACCTTTCCCCACGTCAACATCTGGTAACAAGTGGATCATAGTGGCCACTGATTACCTTACCCGATACGCTGAAGCTAAGGCCCTCCCGAATGGCACAGCCGTAGAAGTTGCCAAATTTTTTGTCGAATCAATTCTCCTCCGTCATGGCGCACCTGAGGTACTAATAAAAGACAGGGGAACGGCGTTTACGGCTGATCTTTTTCAGCCAATATTACATTACAGGCATACACATCACCGGAGAACAACTGCGTACCACCTGCAGACAAGTGGTCTCACGGAACGCTTGAACAATACCATTGCCGATATGCTCGCTATGTTCGCGGACACAGAACACAAGACCTGGGACTTAATTCTGCCTTACGTGGTCTTCGCCTACAACACCGCGGTGCAGGAGACCACTAAAATTACACCATTTTTTCTCGTCCATGGGAGGGATGCCGTTACTACCCTGGACGCCATGCTGCTAATGTCACCGATGAAAACAACCTAGACGTGGCCGCCTACCTCCAGCGCGAAGAAGAAGCCCGGCAGCTTGCTCGTCTGTGCATAAAAGACCAACAGCGAAACGACGCAAGACGCTACAACCTGCGGAGACGCGATTTAACATACAGGCCAGGTGACAAAGTCTGGGTTTGGTCGCCCGTTCGCCGCCGAGGATTAAGCGAAAAACTCATGCGCCGTTATTTCGGCCTATACAAAGTCATCCGTCAAGTGGGTGAAGTGGACTATGAAGTGGTCCCTGATGGGGCTAGCTCAACCCAACGACGCCGCGCACGACAAGAAGTGGTACACGTCACCCGTTTGAAGCCCTATCATGCGCGCTAAAAGAGGCTCCCTGTTTGCATCTCTTGTTTTGTTTATGTGTGCGTGATTCGTGCTTATTAGCCATTTACTTTCGCACATGCTGTCCTTTTGTTTGGTTTTATTTTAAACTAAGCATCGGGTCGATGCTTACGTTGAGGAGGGGAGCAATGCCGCGAGGCGTATTGCGGATAGTGTTGCGCATGCCGATACCGCTGGCACGCGGCCTTATCGTGGTCCAGAATGCACCGCGACTCATCTGCGAAGATCATGGCCCGCACGTCGACCATTCGTTGATAACGAGATAGCGCCAGACGCTACGGCGACTGTATCTCGGATGGTGAACGCGCCTTGTGTTCCAGTGGGACATTTCTGTTACCCGGACGGCCGTCGAACGCGCCTTACGTTCCAGTGGGACATTTCTGTTACCCGACGGCCGTCGAACGCGCTGTTCGCCTCCAGCTAAGCCGGTGTGTCTTTTTTTCCTTTAGTGGGCGCAAGTCCGCCAAATAAACGGATCTCCTTCTATTTCTACTAACTTCCTAGTCTCCTGTCGTCAGGCTACCCTCACTCTTACGTAACAATATGTATGTATGTATGTGTATGTGTGTATATGTGTATGTATGTGTGTATGTGTGTGTTTGTGTATGTATCGATGTTTGTGTATGTGTTTGTGCATGTGCATGTATGTGTTTATGTGTGTAGGTGTGTATGTGTGTGCGTATGTGTGTATGTATGTGTGTGCATGTATGTGTGTGTAGGTATGTGTGTATGTATGTGTGTGTGAATGTATGTGCATGTATGTATGTGTGTATTTGTGTGTATGTGTGTGTATGTGTGTATGTATATTGTGTATGTATAAGTGAATTTGTGTATGTATGTTTGTATGTATGTGTGTATGTGCATATACATGTGTCTGCGTGTAAGTATGTGTGTATGTAAGGGTGTGTATGCATGTATGTGTGTATGTATGTATGTATGTGTGTGTGCGTATGTATGCGTGTGTATGTGTGTATGTGTGTTGGTATATGTGTATGTATGTGTGTATGTGTGTATATGGGTATGTATGTGTGTGTGCACGTGTATGTATGTATGTGTGTATGTATGTATGTGTGTATGAATTAATGTGTGTGTATGTGTGTATCTACGTGTGTGTATGCGTGTGTGTATGTGTGTGTATGTGTTTGTATGTGTGTATGTGTGTGTATGTATGTGTGTATGTATTTTTTGTGTGTGTATGTATGTATGTGTGCATGTATGTATGCATGTATATGTATGTGTATGTATGTATGTGAGTATGTGTGTGTATGTGTGTATGTATGTATATGTGTGTATGTCAGTATGTATGTATGTATGTATGTATGTATGTATGTGTAGGTATGTGTGTATGTGTGTATGATTGTGTATGATTATATGTATGGTTGTGTGCAGGTATGTGTGTATATAAGTGGGTTTATATGTATACCTGTGTGTGTATGTATGTATGTATGTATGTATGTATGTGTATGTATGTGTGTGCATGTATGTGTGTGTGCATGTGTGTGCGTATGTGTGTATGTATGTGTGCATGTATGTGTGTATGTATGTATGTGTGTAGGTATGTGTGTATGTATGTGCGTGTATGTATGTGCGTATGTGTGTGTGTAAGTGTGTATGTATGTGTGTATGTATAACTGTATTTGTGTATGCATGTTTGTATGTAGGTGTATATGTGTGTATGCATGTGTTTGTGTGTACGTATATGTGTATTTACATATGTGTGTATATGTATTAAAGCATGTGTATCTGTGTGTGTGTGTATGTGTGCATATGTATGTATGTATGTGTGTATGTATGTGTGTATGTATGTGTGTGTGCAAATGTGTATGTATATGTATGTGCACGTGTGTGTATGTATGTGTATGTGTGTATCTAGGTGTGTGTATGTGTGTGTATGTATATGTGTATGTATGTGTGTGTGTATGTATGTGTGTATGATTGTGTATGTAGGTGAGTATGTATGTGTGTATGTATGTATGTGAGTATGTATGTATGTATGTATGTATGTATTTATGTATGTATGTATGTGTGTGTATGTGTATATATGTGTGTATGTATGTGTTATGTATGTGTGCATGTGTGTGTATGTATGTATGTGTGTGTATGTGTGTATGTGTCTATGTATGTGTGTGTATGTTTGTATGTGTGTTTGAGCGTATGTATGTATGTATGTATGTGTGTGTATGTATGTGTGCATGTGTGTGTATGTGTGTATATGTAAGTGCGTATGTATGTGCGTATATGTATGTGGGTATGTGTGTATGTGCATATGTGTGTATGTGCATGTTTGTATATATGTGTATATGTGTATGTTTGAGTATGAGTGATTGTATGTATGTGTATGTGTGTGTGCATGTATATGTATGTTTGTGTGTGTGTATGTATGTGTATGTGTATATGTGTGTATGTATTTGTGTATGTGTGTATGTATGTATCACTTGTATTTCCATTCTGAATATATTCTATATTTCAATTCTGAATAAATTCTGAAATGCGCTGCTGCTCAAACCAGTGACTCCGAAAACCTGCGTGAAACGATCCGAGCGATCGTGCCGGAAGAGCTGCGCAAACTGTTGCCTTCGGCGCACCCTCAAGTGGATTCGATCGCCGACATTGTGCGAGAAGAAGTTCGGCAATCACTTCGAATTCCCCAAACACCGCTGCCCGAGCCAGAAACTATGAGCTACGCCACTGCAGTGCGCCACAACGCTCCTCCCCGTCCCCGCCAAAACGCCGCCCCGTCGCACTTCCGTCGCCAAACACCACCGCCACCACCAACCCGACCGACGACCTACCGTTCACCAGCGGGCCAGCGCATTGCGCCGAGGAAAACTGACGTTTGGCGCACCCCTGACCACCGCCCACTGTGCTACCACTGCGGCGAGGCCGGGCACACTTACCGCCGTTGCCAGTACCGACAGATG
This sequence comes from Rhipicephalus microplus, assembly GCF_043290135.1. NCBI lineage: Eukaryota > Metazoa > Arthropoda > Arachnida > Ixodida > Ixodidae > Rhipicephalus > Rhipicephalus microplus. The sequence continues at coordinate 1,835,530 of NW_027464628.1, forward strand.
GGACTGCGTGGCTTCGCCGTCGATGCACAACGTCCGCAGCCAGGGGAACGGCCACGTGACATCGCCGACTACCTGACAGGAACTCAATGGACACCCCGAAGTCCTTCCCGTTCGCCGTCGTCCAGCCGCCGCATGTCACCGCAACCCCGGCAGTACTCCAGCCCAACGCGGGGTCGGTCTCCTAGCCCGTATCCGGGAAACTAAGGGCAGCAACCGGTGGAGGTGCGGTTGCTGTGCGACGAACTACCGAAGATCCTCCGACGACGACGACGCCGCGACGGAGCTTTCCGAACACAATGCCAACCTGGCAAAGCCCTGGCGGCGAAAGCTCACTTACCGGAGGTGGCCTGACGACGCAACATGGAAGCAGCGGATCAAGCCGATGCAGCCGTGACTCGACGCCACGCCCTAACTGTAATGCGAGACGGCGAACTAGCGACATCGACGTTCTTATCGACGGCCACAGTGTGACCGCTCTCGTCGATACTGGAGCCGACTATTCTGTCATCAGTGGGTCGTTTGCCGCGAAGCTAAAGAAAGTTAGGACAGCTTGGAAAGGCCCTGAAATCCACACAGCCGGAGATCATCTCGTAACGCCTGCAGGAATCTGCACAGCGAGAGTCACCATTAACGACCGTATTTATCCTACAGACTTCGTAGTCCTACAGCGTTGCTCGAGAGATGTCATCCTTGGCATGGACTTCTTATGCCTCCATGGTGCTGTCATCAACCTAAAAACAAAGTCGATAACGTTATCCACAGAAGAAGCATTACCGCCACGCACGCAGTCAGGACACCATGCCTTGAATGTGCTGGAAGAACAAGTCACCATTCCGCCTCGCTCAAGCGGCTTTATTTCAGTCGGCGCTCCTAAATCACCTGACTTGGAAAGCATCATTGAAGGCAGTCAGCATCTGTTGGTCACCCGAAATATTTGCGTCGCAAGAGGAATTGCAGAGCTGCGGGGAGGCAAAGCAATGGTTATGCTCACAAATTTCAGCAATGAGTACAAACATGTGAACAAAGGAACAACGGTCGCATACATCGAAGAAATTGTCAAAGCCACCAGTGCTTTCGCCCTAGCCGATTCTGCGGAACCTGCTCAGAGGAACCAAGCCCCTCCCACAGTTTTCGACGTCAATCCCAGACTTTCGAACGATAAGCAAGAACAGCTCAAGGCCCTGGTCGTGCAATACGAAGATTGCTTCTCGTCATCATCGAAAATTCGGCAGACCCCAATCACGAAACATCGCATCATAACCGAAGAAAATGCCAGACCACTCCGTCAGAGTCCGTACAGGGTTTCGACGTGAGAACGTGAGGCCATGAAGAGACAAGTTGATGAAATGCTGCGGGATGACATTATCCAGCCGTCCAAGAGTCCGTGGGCATCCCCCGTGGTGTTAGTGAAGAAAAAGGATGGGACCCTACGTTTCTCGTCGATCATCGCCGCCTGAACAAAATCACAAGAAAGGACGTGTATCCTCTCCCACGACTAGACGACGCACTTGATCGGCTCCATAACGCCAAGTACTTTTCGTCAATGGACCTCAAGACTGGCTATTGGCAAATTGAAGTCGACGAAAGAGACCGAGAGAAGACAGCGTTTATAACACCGGACGGCCTCTTCGAGTTTAAGGTGATGCCCTTCGGCCTTTGCTCAGCACCTGCAACTTTTCAACGCGTTATGGATACAGTACTGGCAGGATTGAAGTGGCAGACTTGCCTTGTGTACTTGGACGACGTCGTCGTGTTTTCCTCGAGTTTCGACGAGCATCTTCGGCGCCTTGAAGCTGTACTTCAAGCCATCAAGACTTCCGGACTCACACTGAAGCCAGAAAAGTGCAGATTTGCGTATGAGGAGCTCTTGTTTCTGAGGCACGTTATCAGCTAGTCTGGATTTCATCCCGATCCACGGAAAACAGCCGCCATCGCCGACTTCCCGCCGCCCACTGACAAGAAAGCCGTGCGCCGATTTCTGGGCCTGTGTGCCTATTATAGGCGGTTCGTGAAAAACTTCGCCCGCATCGCCGATCCTCTCACTAACCTTACCAAGGCCGACGTGGAGTTTTAGTGGGAAACGCCGCAGCAATGCGCTTTCCAGGAGCTTAAACATCGCCTCCAGACGCCTCCGTTACTTGCCCATTTCGACGAATTCGCCGAGACAGAAATACATACTGACGCAAGCAGCGTAGGTCTTGGCGCCGTTCTTGTGCAGAGGGCTGACGGACTTGAAAGGGTTATTAGTTACGCCAGCCGATCGCTATCCAAAGCAGAAGCAAATTATTCCACAACAGAAAAGGAGTGCCTCGCCATCATCTGGGCTACGTCGAAATTTCGCCCCTACCTCTACGGCAGGCCCTACAAAGTTGTGAGCGACCACCACGCATTGTGTTGGCTAGCCACCTTGAAGGACCCTTCAGGTCGCCTCGCACGGTGGAGCCTGAGACTTCAAGAATATGACATTACTGTCATTTACAAGTCCGGCAAAAAACACTCCGACGCCGACTGTCTCTCTCGTGCGCCTGTCGACCAACCGCTACACGACGACCCGGATGACGACTTTTTCTTAGGAACGATAACTACCGACGACTTCGCTGAACGATAGAGGGCCGACCCGGAACTTAAGGCCCTAATAGAATACCTCGAAGGCAGGACCACCGAAGTCCCGAAGGTATTCAAGCGCGCACTTAAGTCGTTCTTTCTACGAAATGGTCTTCTACAAAAGAAAAACTTTTCACCGCTTCGAGCTAAGTACCTGCTTGTGGTGCCTTCAGCTCTGCGACCAGAACTCCTGCAGGCCCTGCACGACGATCCGACGGCAGGGCACCTCGGTGTGTCTCGCACGCTCGCGAGAATACAAGATAGGTACTACTGGTCACGCCTTACCGCCGACGTCACTCGTTATGTGAGAACATGCCGGGACTGTCAGCGACGCAAGACACCGCCGACAAGGCCAGCGGGACTTCTGCAGCCAATTGATCCACCTTGCCGACCTTTCCAGCAGATTGGTATGGACCTACTGGGGCCGTTCTCGACGTCGGCTTTCGGAAACAAATGGATCGTGGTAGCTACCGACTGCCTCACCCACTACGCCGAGACAAAAGCCCTGCCAAAAGGCAGTGCATCCGAGGTAGCTAAGTTCTTCGTCGAAAATATCGTCCTACGTCACGACGCCCCGGAGGTCCTTATCACCGACAGAGGAACGGCATTCACTGCCGACTTAACTCAAGCGATCTTGGCATACAGCCAAACAAACCACCGCCGGACGACAGCGTACCAACCACAGACCAAGGGCCTCACCGAGCGGAACCACCGCCGGACGACAGCGTACCAACCACAGACCAAGGGCCTCACCGAGCGGCTTAACAAGACGATCGCCGACATGCTGTCAATGTACGTCGATGTCGAACACAAGACGTAGGACACCATTCTTCCGTATGTGACCTTCGCATACAACACGGCGGTGCAGGAGACGACGCAGATATCTCCATACAAATTGGTCTACGGAAGGAGCCCGGCAACGACGCTCGATGCCATGTTACCCAACGTCACCGACGAAGAAAACCTCGATGTGAGCGAGTACCTTCAACGCGCCGAAGAAACACGACAACTTGCGCGTCTCCGTATCAAGAATCAACAGACGACTGACAGCCACCGTTACAACCTTCGACGACGCTTCGTGAAATACCAGCCCGGTGAACGTGTTTGGGTGTGGACGCCGATACGCCGACGTGGACTAAGTGAAAAGCTTCTGCGACGGTACTTCGGACCGTACAGGGTGGTTCGACGTCTCGGCCCACTTGATTACGAGGTTGTCCCCGACGGCATCACGAACTCTCAACGACGCCGATCGCGACCTGAAGTCATCCATGTCGCGCGCCTCAAGCCGTTTCATGCGCGTTAACAAACTGAACTAGTGTTTTCTGTGTATTATCGTTGTATCGTAATTTATTCATCGTACTTTCTTGCATTATTATTGTATTTTCATCTTTAGTTAAAGCATCGGGACGATGCCTTTTTTTCAGAGGGGGGCAATGCCACGTTCCATTTCCTAAGTTTTTGTCATCGTCCCAAAACACCACACGATTCTCAGCGCGAACCGCGCCTGCTGGTTTAGAGAAGGTTCCAGACTGTAGTAGATCATTTCGATAAGATCACGCCCACTGTGCGAACGGTACAGATTGTTTTGGAACCTACGCCACCGCCAGTGATAACGCTAGAACATTCGACTGCAAGAGTATAAAATGCCGACGCGCTTCGCCGCTTGTCAGTTTTTGATCGAAGGCCGACGCTCCGTTCGCCGCTATCAGTCCGAGACTGCTATCTGTGCGAGACTGCTGCTGTAATTGGACTTTCCGTTTACCGGGCACAGGTACGCCCAAATAAGCAGTTAAATCCCAACACGAAGTCTCCTGTCTTCGGCCACGTCACGACCACGTGACAATATGTATGTGTGTATAAGTGTGAATGTATGTATATATATAACGGTGTGTGTATGTGTGTGTATGTATGTGTGTATGTATGATTATATATATATATATATATATATGTGTGTGTGTATGTATGTATGTATGGGTGTGCGCATGTGTTTGTATATATGTGTGTATGTATGTATATGTGTATGTATGTATGTATGTGTGTGCATGTACGTGTGTATGTGTATGTGTTTATGTATGCGTGTATGTATGTATGTATGTATATATGTATGTATGTATGTATGCGTGTATGTATGTATGTATGTATGTATATATGTATGTATGTATGTATGTATGTATGTATGTATGTATGCGTATGTACGTATGTGTATGTATGATTGTATGTATGTGTGTATGTATGTATGTGTGTTTGTGGATGTATGTATGTGTGTGTGCATGTGTATGTGTGTGCATGTACATGTTTATGGGTGTATGTATGTGTTTATGTCTGTATGTATGTGCGTATGTTTGTATGTATGTGTGTGCATGTATGTGGGTATGCATGTATGTGTATGTATGTGCATAAATGTATGTGTTGATTGATTTGTGGGGTTTAACGTCCCAATATAAATGTATGTGTGTATATGTGCGTATGTGTGTATGTGTATATCTATGTGTGTGTGTACACGTGTATTTGTGTATGTATGTTTGTATGTGTGTGTGTATGTGTGCATGCATGTGTTTGTGGGTATGTATGTGTGTATTTATGTATGTGCGTATGTATGTATGTGTATATATGTATCAGCGCATGTGTGTATGCATGTGTGTATGTGCTCTTAACTTCCTGAATGCCTCTTATCCTAACATACCGGTTATTTTAATGGGTGAGTTTAGCTTCCCAGGAATAATCTGGTCTAACCTCGCGCTCACGATATCTAAACACACTATGGAACGCGACTTTGTTAACATGCGCCTAACATTTGGTTTATCTCAACTTGTTTCATTCCCAACGCGAGCTACTGAGCACTCTTCAAATATTCTCGACCTCAATTTCACGTCACACCCCGACAATCTTGCATCCCTAGTTCCTCTCCCAGAGATTAGTTATCACGCTGTGCTTCACGCTTCGTTTTCTAATCAACTACCAGGCAAAAGCCATTCCAAGAAAACCCTCACACTCTATGATAAGGGTAACTATGCCGCCATTAACAACAAACGATCCATATTTTGTGAATGGTATTTAAACGACTTTTTCCAACGCCCCCTTGAAACTAACTGGTCTTTGTTCAAGTGCAAAATCCATGATTTGATCATTAGACTTATACCCACAATTACAATTACGGAACGGGAGTCTTCACCTTGGTTCAACATATCTCTTAAGCGTCTTAATAATAAGAAAGAGCGATTATATCGCTCGGCTAAACTGTCTAACAGAGCGAGCGCTTGGAACAAGTACCGCGGAACGGCAAATGAATTTTAATCACTCGCTGCGAAGGCTAAGCGTTCTTTTTTCTCTGCTGCATTACTTAATATGCTACGAAATAACCCTAAACAATTTTCGAGAGCCATTAACCCCAACACCACAAAAACGTTATCCTTACTTAATAAACACGGCGATCCTATTCCAGAACATGTTACCCCTCAAGTACTAAATACTGCCTTCTCCTCCGTATTTACCCCTGAATCTTGCAGCCCGCTTCCAGACTCCCCATTTCTTGATCATCCTGTCATGCCAGGCATTACATTCGATTCATACGGTAATGCTAAACTAATTGACGAATTGAAACTAACGTCATCCGCGTAAATGAATGGCATCAATTCCAAAATTCTCAAAAACACTAAGTTTTTAACAAGCAACATTCTTTCGCACATATTTCAGTAGTCCATTTTATGCGGAGTGGTTCCGGAAGACTGGAAGCTTGGTAAGATCGTTCCTGTCCTGAAAAAAGGTCTTTCATCTTCACCGAGTAATTATCGCCCCATATCCATCACAAGTGTATGCTCTAAATTATAGGAACACATATTTTATTCGCACATAGTAATTTTTCTACGTTCAGTACATTTCTTTCCCCCTAACCAACACGGTTTTCAAAAAGAACTTTCATGTGACACTCAACTCGCCCTGTTCGTTAACGACCTGAGTTTTAGCCTGGATAATAACATACCTGTAGATTCCATTTTCAATCATTTCGAAAAAGCCTTTGACAAAGTTTCTCATAACAGATTATTTTTGAAGCTTTCACGTCTTAACCTTAATTGTCTTGTTTTTAATTGGATATGTGACTTCTTGACTAACCGTAAGCAGTTCGTTTGTGCTAATAACCATCGCTCCTCCCTATCCGCTGTAACCTCCGGCGTACCTCAAGGCACGGTCCTTGGTCCTCTGCTATTCCTAATCTATATTAACGACCTCCCCAATAACTTAGCGTCTAACATTCGTCTGTTCGCAGACGACTGTGTCATTTATCGTCCTATTCACAATTCCAACGACCCTGTCATCCTACAGTCTGATGTTTGTTTGATTCAATCATGGTGCAAAAAATGGCTGTTGTCCCTTAACATTAAGAAAACTTGTGTCATCTCCTTCCATCGCCGTCAATGCTATTCCTCCAATAAATACTTCCAATTTGATTCTGAAATAACAGCAGCTAATTCGTGTAAATACCTCGGTATCACTCTAACTTCAGATCTGACCTGGTCATCCCACATTATGAACATAACTAATGACGCCAACCGCGTGCTTGGCTATCTCCGAAGAAACTTACGTCTAGCCCCACCTTCTGTTAAACTTTTAACCTATCTAACACTAGTCTGCCCGAAGCCAGAATACGCATGTGCCATCTGGAATCCCCATCAAATAACTCTTATTAAAACGCTTGAAACTATCCAAAATCGTGCAGTCAGATTCATTTATTCTGACTATTCTTATCTTAGCAGCGTCACCAAACTAAAATCTTAAGCTAACATGGTTAACTCAGCTTCACGCCGCAAAATTTCAATGCTGTGTTTGTTTCACACATTTTATCATGCATTGCACCTAAACCATGTTATCGTTCCAGCCCATCGTCTTTCATGTCGTATCAGCCATTCGAAAGCAGTTTATCCACCCCGTGTGCATACCACTGCCCATCACTCTTAATTTTTTGTGCAAACATCAAGAGAATGAAACGATCTTCCTGCTGACATTGTGCACCACTCCAGCATCGCCATTTCAAAGAAGCCATTGAACAAATCATCTGTTTGTGAACTGTCTACCTCCTCATGTAACACCCCTTGACTGGGGCCTTTGAGGTATTATAAATAAAGAATAAATAAAGTATGTATGTGTGTATGTAAGTGTGTCTATGAATGTATGTGTGTATGTATTTGTGTGTATGTGTGCGTATGTATGTGTGTATGTGTGCATATGTATGTGTGTATATGTGTTGGTATATGTGTAGGTATGTGCATATGCATGTATGTATGTGTGTGTATGTATTTGTGTATGGTTGTGTATGATTGTGTGTATGCTTATGTGTATGTATGTGTGTATGTATGTGTGTAAATATGTGTGTGTATGTGTATGTCGAGTGTATGTGTGTGTATGTGTGTATGTATGTATAAGTGTATGTATGTATGTATGTATGTATGTATGTATGTATGTATGTATGTATGTATGTATGCGTGTGTATGAGTGTATGTATGTGTGTATGTGTGTGTGCATATGCGTGTATGTATGTACCTATGTGTGTATGTATGTACGCGTGCGTATGTATGTATGTGTCTGTATATTTGTATGTGTTTGTATGTGTGTGCGTTTGTATGTATGTGTGCGTGTATGTGTGTATGTATGGTGTATGTATATGTGTGTATGTGTGTGTAAGTGTGTAAGTGTGTGTGTGTATGTATGTGTGTGCGATTGTGTGTGTGTATGTATGTGTGTGTGTGTATGTGTGTGTATGTATGTATGTGTGTATGTGTGTATGTATGTGTGTATGTGTGTGTATGTATGGATGTTTGTGTATGTGTGTGTGCGTGTGTATGTATGTGTTTATGTGTGTGTATGTGTGTGCGTATGTATGTAAGTATGTGTGTGCATGTATGTGTGTATGTATGTATGTGTAGGTATGTGTGTATGTATGTGTGTGTATGTGTGTATGTGTGTGTATGTGTGTATGGATGTGTGTGTGTATGTGTGTATTTATAAGCATATTTGTGTATGTATATTTGTCTGTATGATTGTATGTGTGTATACATGTGTCTATGCATACGTATGTGTGTATGTAAGTGTGTGTATGCATGTATGTGTGTGTGTGTATGTATGCGTGTGTGTATGAATGTATGTGTGTGTATGTGTGTATGATTGTGTATGTATGTGCGTATATGTATGTGTGTGTATGTATGTGTGAGTATGTGTGTATGTATGTGTGTATGAATGTATGTATATGTGTGTATGTATGTGTGTATGTATGTTTGTAAGTATGAATGTATGTATGTATGTATGTATGTATGTATGTATGTATGTATGTATGTGTAGTTATGTGTCTATACGTGTATGTGTGTGTATGTATGTGTGTATGTGTGTGTAAGTGTGTATGTGTGAATGTGTGTGTATGTGTGTATGTATGTGTGTATGGTTGTGTATGATTGTGTGTAAGCTTGTGTGTATGTATGTGTGTATGTATGTGTGTATATATGTGTGTGTATGTGTATATCTGTGTGTATGTGTGTGTATGTAAGTATGTAGGTATGTATGTATGTGTGTGTATGAGTGTATGTATGTGTGTGTATGTATGTGTGTGCTTATGTGTGTACGTGTGTATCTATGTGTGTGTACGTAAGTGTGTATCTATGTATATTTGTGCATGTATGTGTGCATGTGTGTATGTATGTGTGTGCATGTATGTGTGTATGTATATATGTGGTGTAGGTATGTGTGTATGTCTGTGTGTGTATGTATGTGCGTGTATGTATGTGTGTATGTGTATGTATGTGTGTATGTATAAGTGTATTTGTGTATGTGTGTGTGTATGTAAGTATGTATGTATGTATGTATGTATGTGTGTATGTATGTGTGTATGTATGTGTGTATGATTGTGTATGTAGGTGTGTATGGATTTGTGTATGTATGTTCTTGTGTGTGTATGTAGACATGTGTGTATGTATGTGTGTATGTGTGTATGTATGTTTGGGAGTTTGTGTATGTATGTATGTATGTATGTATGTATGTATGTATGTATGTATGTATGTATGTATGTATGTATGTATGTATGTATATGTGTGTGTATGTGTGTATCTGTGTGTATGTGTGTATGTATGTGTGTGTATGTTTGTATGTGTGTTTGAGTGTATGTATGTATGTGTGTGTATGTATGTGTGCATGTCTGTAGGTATGTGTGAGTGTAAGTATGTGTGTATGCGTGAATGTATGTGTGTGTATTGCCGCATGAATTCGCGTGGTTTTCGTGTGGAAGAGGACGAAGAGGTTGGGATTGAGCCGCTTTTTAATGCCGCATGAATTCGCGTGGTTTTCGTGTGGAAGAGGACGAAGAGGTTGGGTTGGAGCAGTTTTTTCTTTTTGTCCTAGCTTGACGAGCAGTTCTGCGGAAGGTTTCCTTGAGTGAGACAAGATTGGTGACAAGATTGGTGGAGCTGCTGGGTACGACAACTGACGACGCACCCCATGCACAAGAGCCCATCCAGGAGCCGGAACACAAGCCCTGTGCCCGTGGACACGCCAGTTCACAGAACAAGCCGCCGCCAACGAGGCCTACCACCAGAGACACCGGCACAGCTTATCCATAGAGCGACTATGACTTCGCCTCAAGGCGTCATGGAAACTCCTACGTCGTCGGCACCAATTTATTGCACTGTCCAGAACCCGCTGATGCCTAGTCCCTTTCACGGAGAGCTGTTTGAGGATGTGGACGACTGGCTGAGCGAGTTCGAACACGTCGCAGCGATCAACTACTGGGACGAAGCCGCCAAACTCCGCAACGTCTACGCGTGTTTGAAAGACGGCGCCCGAACGTGGTTCATGAACAGAAGTGATGTCTTGACATCCTGGCGCGAGTTCCAGCATCGCCTCTTGGAGACCTACCGGAGCCCCGACCGCCGCGATCGTGCTGAACGTGCATTGCATTCACGCATCCAGATGCCTAATGAGACCGTCACCATGTACGTGGAGGACATGACGCAGCTTTTCAGGCGAGCGGATCCGGCAATGCCAGAAGAAAAAAAGCTACGCTATCTGATGCGAGGCGTGAAGGAGCAGCTTTTTGCTGGTCTAGTGCGGAGTCCTCCGAAGAGTGTAGCAGAATTCCTGACCGAAGCCACTACGATGGAGAGGGTACTTCATCAGCGGTCAGCCCTACTCAACCGGCAAGTGAATTCTGCATCACCTACTGAATTTTCCGCCAGCTTCGGGAGCAACAGCATTGAGTGGATTCGCGAAATCGTCCGCTCCGTCGTCCGCGAGGAAATCGCGAAACTACACGGGGCGAGACAGCCGGAGGTAAGCAGCATCACCAATATTATTCGGGACGAGGTCCAGCAGGTGCTTCACAGCCGTCGCCCTCAACCAACGGTTACAAATCTAGAACCACCTCCTGCGTCCACTGATGTTGGGAACCGCACATATGCCGAAGCTCTGCGCACTTCCATGCCGGTCTCAAGCCCTGCAGTCCCAATCCAGACGATGCCGCCAGTTTCAATTCAATCTGCGCATGCTGGTTTGGACATCGACGGTCGCCGTGCCCCTCCGCGGAAGTCCGATATTTGGCGTACGTCGGATAGAAGACCCCTCTGCTTCCATTGCGGTGAAGCCGGTCACATCTACCGGGAATGTCCATACCGACAACTTGGACTGCGCGGTTTCTCTATTCATTCGCCTCGTCCCCTAGTTGGTCAGAGGCCAAGAGAAATTGAGGACTACCTCGCGCAGCAACGTCTGCCTTTCCCACGGCGTCAATCGCGGTCTCCATCTCCACGACGACCCGCAGCTATTGGACCACGTCTCAGTACGATGGCACGGGGACGTTCCCCAAGCCCTCGTCGGGAAAACTGAAGGCAGCGACCTTCGGGGGCGAGGTCGCTGGGACTAAAAGTGCGGAAGACCTCCTATCGACGCTTCCACAAAACGCTGCAGACATTGAATTGACGTCTGAGTGCAGTGCGAGAGAAATGCCGGATTGTGCGTCTGAACCCAGTGGCCGAGTCTCACTCGACATTCCCGTGCTGATAGACGGTCTTCAGGTCAGCGCATTGGTGGACACAGGTGCAGATTATTCTATTATGAGCGGAAAATTGGCAACCAGTCTTAAGAAAGTGATGACACCTTGGAATGGGACGCGTATTCGCACTGCTGGAGGCCACGTTATTACTCCATTGGGTCGCTGTACCGCAAGAGTGGAAATACGCGAGTCAACGTTTGTGGTAACCTGCCTCGTACTACGCGACTGTTCTCGTCAGCTCATCCTTGGAATGGACTTCCTTCGAGAGAATGGCGCGATCATAAATCTCCGCGAGCGAATGGTGACTTTCTCGACGCAACTTGCAACCGATCGAGGCGCTGATAGCTGTCGTAGACCTGCGCTGCGTGTTGCCGACGAAAGCGTGACGTTGCCTCCCCGAGCGACTGCTTTCGTAGAAGTCACCTGTGAAGACCTCCAAGACGGTGACGTGGTCGCCGAGAGCAACGTATCCCTTTTACTGCTTCAAGGTGTGTGTGCAGTGCGAAGCATTCTGCGTGTGCGTGACGGACGGTCGCAGATACTCGTCACAAATTTTAACTTCGAGCACCGACATCTTTTCCGCGGCACCACCGTGGCCTTCGGAGACCGTGTAGCGGATGTCACCGAGTGCTTCGCATCCGAGGAAATGGTTGATGGAGATAAGTTTCTGGACCACATCGACGTCAGTTCGAAGCTTTCGGACGAGAAGAAGGCCGCACTGCATACCCTGCTGAAGGAATTTAAATCTTGCTTCGCCTCTTCATCTAGAGTCGGTCAAACACCCCTCATAAAGCACCGAATTATTACCGACGATGATGTTCGCCCAATCCGCCAGCAACCTTACCGTGTTTCGGCTAAAGAACGCGAGACTATACAGACGCAGGTAAAGGAGATGCTTGACGACGGGGTGATACAACCGTCGAGCAGCCCGTGGTCCTCGCCAGTCGTTCTAGTAAAGAAGAAAGACGGAACGCTGCGATTCTGTGTTGACTACAGGAAACTCAATAGCGTCACCAAAAAAGACGTCTACCCGCTTCCACGGGTTGATGATTCTCTCGACAGGCTACGACACGCGAAGTATTTTTCATCGATAGATTTGAAGAGCGGCTATTGGCAGATAGAGGTCGATGAGCGAGACAGAGAGAAGACAGCGTTTGTAACTCCCGATGGGCTTTATGAATTCAGAGTTCTTCCTTTCGGCCTCTGTTCGGCTCCCGCAACATTCCAGCGAATGATGGATACCGTCCTCGCTGGCTTGAAGTGGCAAAGCTGCCTTGTATACCTTGATGATGTGGTCATCTTTGCCGAGAGTTTCGAAGAACATCTGAAGCGTCTAAGAATGGTTCTGGAAGCTATTCGTTCGGCCGAACTCACGCTAAAACCCCAGAAGTGCCATTTCGGCTACGATGAGCTGAAATTTCTGGGACATGTTGTGAGTGCGGATGGAGTGCGGCCTGACCCAGAAAAAACTGCAGCAGTCGCCACCTTTCCTGTGCCGTCAGACAAAAAAGCGGTACGGCGTTTTCTCGGCTTGTGTGCTTATTATCGCCGATTCATTACCAACTTCTCGACGATAGCCGAACCGCTCACGCGACTCACCCGAGATGATGTACCGTTTGCCTGGACTACAGAGCAAGAAGCAGCTTTCACAGAGTTACGGCAGCGAATGCAAGAGGCACCTGTTCTTGCGCATTTTGATGAGGACGCTGATACCGAAGTTCACACGGATGCAAGCAACGTCGGACTTGGCGCTGTCCTTGTACAACGGCACAACGGCGTAGAACATGTCATAGCTTACGCCAGTCGTACTCTCTCTCGAGCCGAGGCCAACTACTCCACTTCAGAGAAGGAATGCCTCGCAGTCGTGTGGGCAACGGCAAAGTTTCGACCTTACCTCTACGGCCGTCCCTTCAAGGTGGTGACCGATCACCATTCGCTGTGTTGGCTGGCCAATCTCCGTGACCCGTCTGGTCGTCTCGCTCGGTGGAGTTTGCGCTTGCAAGAGTTTGACATCATGATTGTGTATAGGTCTGGGCGCAAGCACGAAGATGCCGACGCACTTTCTCGAGCACCCGTGGGACATCCTGATATGGACTCGGAATATGCTGATGGTTTTCTCGGAGCCCTCAGTGATTCTGACTTTATGTCTAGACAGAGAGCCGATCAGGAATTGCGCCCTATTATTGATTCCTTAGAAGGCCGAAATTCTCACACTCCTCGGCGCATCGCTCGCGAATTGTCATCCTTTTGTCTAAGGAGGGGCATTCTTTACAAGAAAAATGCTCGAGGTAGCAACAAAGCCTTCCTCCTCGTTGTACCAGCCGACATGCGGGATGACATCCTCCTCGCGTGCCATGACGAGCCCACGTCGGGACACTTGGGCTACTCGCGGACTCTCGCCAGAGTGCGCCAGCAGTACTATTGGCCACGACTTTCGACCAGTGTACACCGCTACGTGCAAGGCTGCCGCGAGTGCCAGCGTCGCAAGACGCCACCCGTGAAACCTGCGGGCCTTCTCCACCCTATTACACCACCACGGACACCTTTCGACCTCGTGGGAATGGACCTTCTAGGACCCTTCCCTTTGTCGGCCACTGGTAACAAATGGATTATAGTGGCAACCGATTACTTGACCCGGTATGCTGAGACAAAGGCATTACCCCGCGGCACGGCGTCTGAAGTGGCGAAGTTCTTCGTGCAGCACATCGTCCTCCGGCACGGCGCGCCGTCATGTGTGATTACGGATAGAGGAACATCATTTACGGCACAAATGCTAGAGGACATTTTCAGACTGAGCTGCACGAGTCACCGAAAAACAACGGCTTACCACCCACAAAGTAATGGACTGACGGAAAGGCTCAACAAGACCATAGCGGACATGCTGTCAATGTACGTGGACGTGCAGCACAAAACCTGGGACGATATCCTCCCATACGTCACGTTCGCATACAATACGGCAATGCAGGAAACAACCCGATTTTCACCTTTCCACCTTGTTTATGGACGCAACGTACAAACGATGCTTGACGCTATGCTGCCGTACGATAATAGCGATGCTCTTTCTCCAGAAGCCGAGCAATACACGCAGTACGCCGAAGAGGCTCGTCAACTGGCTCGCGTGAACATCGGTCACCAACAAGACGCAGATGCACGACGTTACAACCTTCGCCGTCGAAACGTCGCATACCACCCGGGTGAACGAGTGTGGGTGTGGACTCCTGTCCGACGACCAGGCTTGTCTGAAAAGCTTCTGAGCCGTTATTTCGGACCATACAAGGTTATCCGACGTGTGAGTGACCTTACATACGAAGTACTTCCGGACGGCACAGTGTCGTCACGTCGACAACATCGGCCCGAAACTGTGCATGTCGTACGACTCAAGCCGTACTACACACAATAGTCTCTGTGCTTGCGAGTTACTTCGCAAACGTGACAGTGATCTCATGTGGTGTTTTTTTTTTCTTGACTCTTCCACTGGTGCTGTTGTGTTCGCGCATGGTCCAAGTGCTTGTGCGCCCTCTTTGTTTTCCCTGGCACTCACTTTGTCATTCTCTGCGTCAACGCGTGTTCTAATTATGGGTTTTTTTTTTCTTCTTCTTTTTATTTAGAAGCATCGAGTCGATGCTTTTTAAAAGGGGGGACTAATGCCGCATGAATTCGCGTGGTTTTCGTGTGGAAGAGGACGAAGAGGTTGGGATTGAGCCGCTTTTTAATGCCGCATGAATTCGCGTGGTTTTCGTGTGGAAGAGGACGAAGAGGTTGGGTTGGAGCAGTTTTTTCTTTTTGTCCTAGCTTGACGAGCAGTTCTGCGGAAGGTTTCCTTGAGTGAGACAAGATTGGTGACAGTATGTATGTGTGTGTATGTATGTGTGTATGTATGTGTGTATATGTATGTGTGTATGTATGTATGTGTTTATGTGTGTATGTATGTGTGTATGTATGTGCATATGTGTGCATGTGTGTGATGTGTGTATGTATGTATGTGCGCGTATGTGTGTGCGTGTGTATGTATGTGGTTATGTGTGTATGTGTGTGTATTTGTGTGCATGTGTGTGTTTGTGTGTATGTATGTATGTATGTATATGTGGGCAGGTATGTGTATATATGTGTGTATGTATGTGTGTGTATGTATGTGTGTATGTGTGTGTATGTATGTATGTATGTATGTATGTATGATTGTGTATGCATGTGTGTATGTGTGTGTATGCGAATGTATGTATTTGTTTGTATGTATGTGTGTATGTGTGTATGTGTGTGTAAGTGTGTGTGTGTGTGTGTGTGAATAAATATGTGTGTGTATGTGTGTGTATGTGTGTATGTATGTATGTATTTATGTATGTGTGTATGTGTGTGTATGTATTTGTGTATGTGTATGTACGTATGTTGTATGTGTGTGTGTGTACGTGGATGTATGTGTGTATGTGTGTGTTTGTGTATGTATGGGTGTTTGTGTATGTGTTTGTGGATGTGTATGTATGTGTTTATGTGTGTAGGTGTGTGCGTATGTGTGTATGTATATGTGTGCATGTATGTGTGTATTTATGTGTGTGTAGGTATGTGTGTATGTATGTGTGTGTGCATGTATGTACATGTATGTATGTGTGTATTTGTGTGTATTTGTGTACGTATGTGTGTATGTATGTGTGTATGTATAAGTGTATTTGTGTATGTGTGTCTGTATGTGTTTGTGAATGTGCATATACACGTGTATGGGTGTAAGTATGTGTGTATGTAAGGGTGTGTATGCATGTTTCTGTGTATGTATGTATGTATCTGTGTGTATGTGTATATGTGTGTATGGAGTGTGTGTTTGTATGATTGTATGCATGTGTGTGTATGTAGGTATGTATGTGTATGTGTGTATGTGTGTGTATGCGTATGTATGTATGTATGTAAGTGTGTGTTTGTATGTATGCGTGTGTATGTGTGTATATGTGTGTATGAGTGTATGCATGTGTGTGTGCATGTGTGTATGTATGTGTATGTGTGTATGTATGTGTTTGTATGTATGTATGTGTGTGCATGTATTTGTGTATGTTTGTCTGTATGTGTGTATGTGTTTGTAAGTTTGTGCATTTGTATGCATGTGTTTGTATGTATATGTGTGTGTTTGTGAGCGTATATATGTGTGCATGTATGTATGTAGGTATGTATGTGTATGTGTGTATTGTGTGTGTATATATGTGTATACGTATGAGTATGTGTGTGTATGTGTGTATGTGTATGTATGAGTGTATGTATGTGTGCATGTGTGTATGTATGTATGTGTAGGTATGTGTGTATGTGTGCATGTGTGTGTTTATGTTTGTATGTGTGATTGAGTGTATGTATGTATGTATGTGTGTGTATATATGTGTGCATGTGTGTATGTATCTGTGAGTGTAAGTATGTGTGTATGTGTGAATGTATGTGTGTATATGTATGTGTGTGTTTGTATGTGTGTATATGTGTATATATGTGTGTAAGTATGTATGTGAATATGTGTGCATGTGTATGTGTATGTATGTATGTGTGTGTATGTGTGTACGTCTGTGTATGAGTGAATGTAGGTGTGTGTATGTATGTGTGTGTGTAAGTGTGTATTTAAATGTGTGGGTATGTATGTGTTTGTATGTGTGTGTGCATGCATGTGTATTTGTGTGTATGTGTGTATGAATATGTGTATGTATGTATGTGTATGTGTGTATGTATGTATGTGAATATGTGTGTACGTGTATGTGTATGTGTGTGTATGTGTGTATATGCGTGTATAAATGTATGTGCGTTTATGTATGTGTAATGTGTGTATGTGTGTATCTGTGTGTGTATGTATGTGTATGTATTTGTGTATGTATGTATTTGTGTGCGCATGTATGTGTATGAATATATGTATGTATGTATGTGTATGTGTGTATGTATGTATCTGTGTATGTGTGTATATATAAATGTATGTGTGTATATTTGTGTATATATGTGTGTATGCGTTGTGTGTTTATGTATGTATGTATGTATGTATGTATGTATGTATTTAAGTATCTGTGTGTATGTATGTATGTGTGTATGTAAGTGTGAGTATGCATGTATGTGTGTATATATGTATGTGTGTGTGCAAGTGTGTATGTATGTGTGTGTGCACATGTGTGTGCACATGTTTGTATGTATGTATGTTGTATGTATGTATGTGTGTTTGTATTTGTATGTGTGTATCTATGTGTGTGTATGTATGTGTGTGTATGTATGTGTTTGTATGCGTGTATGTGTGTGTATGTATGTGTGAATGTGTGTATGTATGTGTATATGATTGTGTATGTAGGTGTGTATGGATTTGTGTATGTATGTAGATATCTGTGTATGTATGTGTGGATACATGTATGTATGTATGTGTGTATGTATGTATGTATGTATGGGAGTATATGTATGTATGTATGTATGTATGTATGTATGTATGTATGTATGTATGTGTGTGTGTGTGTGGCACGAACTGTTCGCCACCGCTAAACAAGCACTGCCAGTCTACGCTGCGCGCGCCTTCTATCTTATCTCCCTCTTCCCCTTCCCTTACCTTTCGTTCTTATAAAAACCTAAGCCGGACAATAAACGCTCGCTTTTTGCCCTGGCCACTCTGTTCGTGCATTTCGGGGTGCGGCTGAGCCGCGGGGGCCGGTTTTAACAGTGGCGACGAGGATTTCAACAAAGAACGAGACCCAGCTGCTTCCTGAAGGCGGGCAAGCAGCCACCACATCGACAGCCATGAGTCACCGCCTCCCGGAATTCAACGACGACACAGATAAGTGGCAAGCGTACCTCGTGAAGGTTGAGGCTTATTTTGAAGCAAACGAAGTCACTGATGATGCCAGGAAAAGAGCCCTGTTGGTAGCCGCACTTGGGTCGCGAACGATTGATGTACTGTGCGGTAGAGTGGCACCGCAGAAGCCAAACGCACTCGGCTACGATGCGGTAGTGAAAGTTCTAAGCGAGTATTATGACCCACGAGCAAACGAAATTTCAGAAAGCTTCAAGTTTTTCCACCGAAACCAGCAGGAAGGAGAGTCTGTTCACGCATTCATTGTGGAAATACGGCGCCTAGCGCATAACTGCAACTTCTCGTAAATGCAGGATAGGATGTTAAGAGACCGTATCGTGTGCGGGTACGTTCAAGAAATTTGCAAAAGCAGCTGCTCGCGAAACCTGAGTTGACAATACATGAAGCAGAGTCACTTGCGTTGGCAGCAGAAAGGGCAGAGTTAGATGCGGAGAACATAAATCGAGAAACGCCTCCGGTAACAGTGTCGGCAATGAAAGAGCAACGCTGGGTGCCGCGAGGCCAGAAGAAAAACGAAGACGGAAAGCCATGCGAGTGCTGCGGAAAGCGTAATCATAAGCGCGCGACCTGTTCAATGCGTGGGAGGCACTGTTACACATGTGGAAAACAAGGGCACTTGGCACGCATGTGCCAAAGGATCGACAACGCGTTGAATGTAACAGCCCAAGCCACCGACAGTGATAGCAGCGCGTCGCAACTTTGGTCCGTAACATCGAAGAATTCATTGGTGCCACCGATTCAGGAAACGTTCACGTGGAACGGCGTAAAGCTGAAGATGGACGTGGATACCGGCTCGCCCGTATGCGTCATTCCTAGAGCAACCTACAAAGCCCACCGTCATCAATGGCCGAAGTTGCAGGAGCCGAAGATAAAGCTGGCGTGCTATTTGGGGAAGCTACCCGTACTCGGAGTACTGTCAATGCGTGTATGCCACAAATCGGCGGAGGTTGATTGCAACCTAATCGTCTTGGACTGCGAAGGTCCTCTCCTGTGCGGTCGTGATTTGCTGCAGAAACTACAAGAGCAGGGCGCAGCTGTACTCCACGTAGCTGCGCCACCACTCGGGGCGAGCCCGGAGTCTCCGCCCGCGCCTGCTGTGTTGAACCGCTACTCCGACCTGTGCACGGAAAGCGTAGGACTCATGAAAGGCCCACCGGTGCGCCTTCACATCAAGCCTGGAGTGACGCCAAAGTTCTTCAAGGAGCTGCAGGACGACGAGGATGTGGCCGAGTACGTCCTCGTCGTGGACCAGTGGGACGAGCCGGCGGTGCCCATGAAAGAGCTTCAAGCCCTCACGCAGTCAGTCGGCGTACTGTCAAGTGTGTGCAGATACGTCATCCAAGGTTGGCCACAACGCACTGCGGAGGAATGCACAGAGATGCGGGAGTATCACAAAAGGCGAAACGAGCTGTCCGTGCAGCATAACTTGCTTCACTGGGGTCATCGTGTTGTGGTTCCGGCGGAAGCCAGGAAGAAGCTACTGAAGTTATTACATGGAGCTCTTCAAGGAGTTTCTGCAATGAAGGCGGTTGCACGGTCAAAATTTTGGTGGCCTGGCTTGGACCACGATATTGAGCGCTTAGCCGCTGTGTGTCAGCACTGCGTACAGGCGTTGCCCATGCCACCCGCGCAAGCACCCATTCGCTGGCCAGAGACGCAGGAAAGATGGTCGCGATTGCATGTCGACTTCGCGGGTCCGATCCAAAACAAGATGCTTCTTGTCGTCGTGGACTCTCACAGTAAATGGATTGAGGCCGTTCCCCTGGCTCACGCGACCTCGCGCAACACAGTCGATGCCCTGCGAACGCTGTTCAGTAGATTCGGTCTGCCACACACAGTAGTGTCTGATAATGGCTCGCCATTCACCGGATGGGAGTTCAAAGAGTTCTTGCAACAGAACGGGGTAGATCACGTGCGGGCACCCCCGTACCATCCACAGAGTAATGGACTCGCCGAACGTGCGGTGCGAACCATCAAAGACGGACTAAAGAAGTGTGGGGACGCAGACTTGTCAAGGGCGCTGGCTAGAACAATGTGCCGCTATAGAAACACGCCGCTTCCGTCCGGGCGCTCACCATCAGAAATGTTGTTGGGTTACCAGCTCCGCACCCGATTAGACATGTGTTTTCCTCCCAGGAGCCGAGCAACAGGGGATGTCCACTCTGCTGACAGCGCCGAGTGGAACTTCACACCGCGAGATCCTGGGTACCTTCGCAATTACGGCCGTGGTGACAAGTGGACACCTGGGAAGGTCCGGTCAACCTCTGGTGCACGCATCGTGTCTGTCGACACGGAGAACGGGCTTGTTCACCGGCACATGGACCAGCTCAGGCGGAGAAGCATCGAAGAACCGTCGAGTCCAAAGGCTCTCACTAGACCCCAGATAGGCCCGGACCCTCCAGTACAAGACTGCGAAGCTCCAACGGCTACTGCCCCGGTCTTCCGGGCCACCCGCCCCCAGAGCTAAGACGTTCCACACGTATCAAGAAGCCAGTGGAGCGTTATGGATTCTAAGGAAGAAGGAATGCCAAGAACTGTTCGCCACCGCTAAACAAGCGCTGCCAGTCTACGCTGTGAACGCCTTCTATCTTGTCTCCCTCTTCCCCTTCCCTTACCTTTCGTTCTTATAAAAACCTAAGCCGGACAATAAACGCTTGCTTTTTGCCCTGGTCACTCTGTTCGTGCATTTCGGGGCGCGGCTCAGCTGCGGGGGCTGGTTTTAACAGTGTGTATGTATGTATATGTGTGTGTATGTGTCTATCTGTGTGTATGCCTGTGTATGTGTGTATGTATGTGTGTGTGTGTTTGTATGTGTGTTTGAGTGTATGTATGTATGTGGGTGTATGTATATGTGCATGTGTGTATGTATGTGTGAGTGTACGTATGTGTGTATGTGTGAATGTATGTGTGTATGTGTGTATATGTATGTGTGTATGCATGTGTGTATGTATGTGTGTATGTATGTATGTGCATATGTGTGTATGTGTGTGTGTATGTATGTATGTGTGTGTATGAGTGAACGTATGTGTGTGTATGTGTGTGTATGAATAGGTGTATGTGTGTATGTATGTGTGTAGGCATGTGGGTGTATGTGTGTATGTGTATTTAAATGTGCGTCTATGTATGTGTGTGTATGTGTGTGTATGTATGTACGCATGTATGTATGTGCGCATACGTGTATGTGTGTATGTACGTGTACGTGTAAGTGTGTGTATGTGTGTATATGTGTGTATGTGTGTATGTGTGTGTGTATGCATGTATGAGTGTGTATCTATGTGTACATGTGTGTATGTGTGTACCTGTGTGTGTATGTATGTATGTGTATGTATTTGTGTATGCATGTATGTGTGTATGAATGTATGTGTATGAATGTATGTATGTATGTATGTATGTATGTATGTATGTATGTATAAATGTATGTGTGTATATGTTGTCTGTTTATGCATGTATGTACGTATGTATGTGTGTGTCGATGTGTATGTGTGTGTATATGTATGTATGTATGTATGTATGTATGTATGTATGTATGTATGTATGTATGTATGTGTGTGTATGTAGGGATGTATGTTTGTGTGACTGTATGTGTGCGTGTATGTATGTGTGTGTTTGTATATAAGTGTGTATGTATGTATGTGTGTGTTTGTATGCATGTGTGTATGTGTGTGATGTGTGTATGTATGTATGTGCGCGTATGTGTGTGCGTGTTTTTGTATGTGTGTGTATGTATGAGTGCATGTATGTGTGTATGTAAGTATGTATGTATGTGTGGGTAGGTATGTGTATATATGTGTGTATGTATGTGTGTGTATGTATGTGTGTATGTGTGTATGTATGTATGTGTGTACGTGTGTGAGTGTATGTCTGTATGTATGTGTGTATGATTGTGTATGCATGTGTGTATGTGTGTATCTGTGTGTATGTCTGTATGTATGTATGTGTGTATGTAGGTATGTGTGTATGTGTGTGTATGCGAATGTATGTATTTGTTTGTATGTATGTGTGCATGTGTGTATGAGTGTATGTAAGTGTGTAAGTGTAAGTGTGTATGTATGTATGTATGTGTATGTGTGTGTCTGTATGTGTGTATGTATGTGTGTATGTGTGTAGTATGTATGTATGTGTGTATGTATGTATGTATGTATATATGTATGTGTGTGTATGTATTTGTGTATGTGTATGTATGTATGCATTTGTGTGTATGTGTATGTGTCTATATGTGTATGTATGTGTGTATGTGTGTGTTTGTGTATGTATGGATGTTTGTGTATGTGTTTGCGCATGTGTATGTATGTGTTTATGTGTGTAGGTGTGTATGTGTGTGCGTATGTGTGTATGTATGTGTGTGTGCATGTATGTGCATGTATGTATGTGTGTTTTTGTGTGTATATGTGTGTATGTGCATATACACGTGTCTGCATGTAAGTATGCGTGTATGTAAGGGCGTGTATGTGTGTATGTATGTATGTGTGTGTATGTGTGCGTATGTATGCGTGTGTATGTGTATGTATGTGTTTATGTGTTTATGAGTATGTATGTGTGTGCAAATGTGTATGTATGTATGTGTGTGCACGTCTGTGTATGTATGTGTGTATGTATGTATGTGTGTATGAATGTATGTGTGTGTATGTGTGTATCTGCGTGTTTGCATGTGTGTGTGTATGTGCGTGTATGTGTTTGTATGTGTGTATGTGTGTATGTATCTTTGAATGTGTGTATGTATGTGTGTATGATTGTGTATGTATGTGTGTATGTGTTGTTTGTGTGTGTATGTATGTATGTGTGTATGTATGTATGCATGTATATGTATGTGTATGTATGTATGTGTGTATGTATGTATGTGTATATGTGTGTATATATGTGTGTATGTATGTATATGAGGGTATGTCAGTATGTATGTATGTATGTATGTGTGTATGTATGGTTGTGTGTATGTATGTGCGTATATATGTGTGTATGCGTATACCTGTGTGTATGTAGTTGTGTATGTATGTATGTATGTATGTATGTGTATGTATGTATGTGTGTGTATGTGTGTGTATGAGTGTATGTATGTTTGTGTATGAATGTGTGTGCATGTGTGTGTATGTATGAATGTGTGTGCATGTGTGTGTATGTGTGCATGTGTGTGCATATGTGTGTATGTATGTGTGCATGTATGTGTGTATGTATGTATGTGTGTGTAGGTATGTGTGTATGTGTGTGTATGTATGTGCGTGTATGTATGTGTTTATTGGTGTATGTATGTGTGTATATATGTGTGTATGCATAACTGTATTTGTGTATGTATGTTTGTATGTATGTGTATGTGTGTATGCATGTGTTTGTGTGTAGGTATATGTGTATGTATGTATGTGTGTATATGTATGAGTGCATGTGTATCTGCGTGTGTGTATGTAACTGTGTATGCATGTATGTGTGTATGTATGTATGTGTGTGTGATGTGTGCATATGTATGTGTTTGTATGTGTGTTGGTGTATGTGTATGTGTGTATGTATGTGTGTGTGCAAGTGTGTATGTATATGTAAGTGCATGTGTGTGTATGTATGTGTATGTATGTATGTATGTGTGCATGTATGTGTATGTGTGTATCTATGTGTGTATGTGTGTGTATGTATGTGTGAATGTGTGTATGTATAAGTGTATGATTGCGTATGTAGGTATGTATGTGTGTATGTATGTATGTGAGTATGTATGTATGTATGTATGGATGTGTGTGTGTATGTCTTTGTGTATGTATGTATCTGTGTGCATGTGTGCGTATGTATGAGTGTGTATGTGTGTATGTGTGTTGGTATATGTGTATGTATATGTGTTTGTGTGTATATGGATATGTATGTGTATGTGCAAGTGTGTATGTATGTATGTGTGTACACGTGTATGAATGTATATGTGTGTATGTGTGTATCTACGTTTGTGTATGTGCGTGTGTGTGTATGTGTGTACGTGTTTGGATGTGTGTATGTGTGCGTATTTATGTGTGAATGTGTGTATGTATGTGTGTATGTGTGTATGTATTGTTTGTGTGTGTATGTGTGTATGTATGTATGTATGTATGTATGTATGTATGTATGTGTAGGTATGTGTGTATGTGTGTATGATTGTGTATGATTATATGTATGGTTGTCTGTATGTAAGTGTGTATATATGTGTGTGTATGTGTATACCTGTGTGTATGTATGTATGTGTGTATATGAGTGTATGTATGTGTGTGTATGAGTGTATGTATGTTTATGTATGTATGTGTGTGCATGTGTGTATGTGTGCATGTGTGTGCGTATGTGTGTATGTTTGTGTGCATGTATGTGTGTATGTATGTATGTGTGCGTAGGTATGTGTGCGTATGTTTATGTGTATGTGTGTATGGGTGTATGTATATGTGTATGTATGTGTGTATGTATGTATGTGTGTGTGCATGTGTGCATATGTATGTGTGTATGTATGTATGTGTGTATGTGTGTATGTGCATATGTGTGTATGTGCATGTATGTATATATGTGTATGTGTGTACGTTTGTGTATGAGTGAATGTATGTATGTGTATGTGTGTGTGCATGTATATGTATGTGTGTGTGTTTGTATGTATGAACGTATGTATGTATGTATACTTGTATGTGTGTATGTATGTGTATGTGTATATGTGTGTATGTATATATCTGTGTGTATACGTGTGTGTATGTGTGTATGTATGTATGAGTGTGTATCTATGTGTGTATGTGTGTATGTTTGTGTCTGTGTGTGTATGTATGTGTGTGTATGTATTTGTGTATGTATGTATATGTGTATGCATGTATGTGTATGAATATGTGTATGTATGTGTGTATATATGTATTTATGTATGTATGTATGTATGTATGTGTGTATGTATATATGTGTGTCTGTAAAAATGTATGTGTGTGTATGCGTTGTGTGTTTATGTATGTATGTAAGTATGTACGTATGTATGTATGTGTGTATGTGTGTGTATGTTTGTATGTATGTATCCTTGTGTATATATATATGTGTGTATGTATGTGTGTATGTAGGTATGTATGTGTGTGTATGTATGCATGTGTGAATGTATGTATGCGTGTACGTATGCATGTGTGTATGTGTGTGTGTTTGTATATATATATGTGTGTATGTATATGTATGTGTGTATGTGTGAGATGTGTGTATGTATGTATGTGCTCGTGTGTGTGTATGTGCGTGTATGTGTGTGCATGCGTGTGCGTGTGTATGTATGTGGTTATGGGTGTATGTATGTGTATGTATGTCTGTGTATATATGTTTGTATGTATGTGTGTAAGTATGTATGTATGTATGTATGTGTGTGGGTGGGTATGTATGTGTATAAATGGGTGTATGTATGTGTGTATGTGTGTATGTATGTATGTGTGCATGTGATTGTATGCGTATGTATGTATGTGTTTGTATGTATGTGTGTATGAGTGTATGCATGTGTGTGCATGTGAGTACGTATGTGTATGTTTGTATGTATGTGTGAGTATGTATGTGTGTATGTTTGTCTGAATGTGTGTATGTGTTTGTATGGATGTGCATGTGTATGCATGTGTGTGTATGTATATGTGTGTGTTTGTGAGTGTATATATGTGTGCATGTATGTATGTAGGTATGTATGTGTATGTGTGTATTATGTGTGTATGTATGTGTGTATGTATGTGTGTATGTATGAGTATGTGTGTATGTGTTTATTTATGTGTGCATGTGCGTGTATGTATGTGTAGGTATGTGTGTGTGTATGTATGAGTGTATGTGTGTATGTGCATGTTTGTATGTGTGTTTGAGTGTGTGTATGTATGTATGTGTGCGTATGTATGTGTGCATGTGTGTATGTATCAGTGAGTGTAAGTATGTGTGTATGTGTGAATGTATGTGGGTGTACGTGTGTAGGTATGTGTGTATATGTATGTGTGTGTATGTATGAGTGTATGTGTGTAAGTATTATGTGAATATGTGTGTATGTGTATGTGTATGTATGTATGTGTGTGTATGTGTGTATGTGTGTGTATGAGTGTATGTATGTGTGCGTATGTGTGTATGTATGTGTGTGATTATGTAAGTGTGTATTTAAATGTGTGTGTATGTATGTGTTTGTATGTGTGTGTGCATGTATATGTATGTTTGTGTGTATGAATATGTGTATGTATGTGTGTATGCGTATGCGTATGCGTATGTATGTGTATGCGTATGTATGCGTATGTGTGTATGTATGTATGTGAATATCTGTGTACGTGTATGTGTATGTGTGTATATGCTTGCATGTATGTGTGTGTGTATGTGTGTATGTGTGTATATGTGTATCTGTGTGTGTATGTATGTGTATGTATTTGTGTATGTATGTATGTGTGTGCGCATGTATGTGTATGAATATGTGTATGTATGTGTGTATGTATGTATGTGTATGTGTGTACGTATGTATATATAAATGTGTGTGTGTGTGTATTTGTGTGTATGCATTGTGTGTTTATGTATGTATGTATGTATGTATGTATGTATGTATGTGTATGAAGGTATCTGTGTGTATGTATGTATGTGTGTGTATGTAAGTGTGAGTATGCATGTATGTGTGTATGTATGTGTGTGTGTGTGCATGTGTGCACATGTATGTGTGTGTATGTGTGTTTGGTATGTGTATGTGTGTATGTATGTGTGCAAGTGGGTATGTATGTATGTGTGTGCACAAGTGTGTATGTATGTGTGTATTTGTGTATGTATGTGTGTGTATGTATGTGTGAATGTGTGTATGTACGTGTGTATGATTGTGTATGTAGGTGTGTATGGATTTGTGTATGTATGTTTTTGCGTGTGTATGTAGATATGTGTGTATGAATGTGTGTATGTATGTATGTATGTATGTATGTGTGTGTATGTATGTATGGGAGTATGTGTATGTATGTATGTATGTATGTATGTATGTATGTATGTATGTATGTATGTACGTACGTATGTATTGTGTTTGTATGTATATGTGTCTGTATGTGTGTATCTGTGTGTATGTGTGTATGTATGTGTGTATGTATGTGCGTGTATGTTTGTATGTGTGTTTGAGTGTATGTATGTATGTTTGAGTGTAATATGTGTGTGTGTGTGAATGTATGTGTGTGTATGAGTGTATATGTATGGGTGTGTATGCATGTGTGTATGAGTGAATGTATGTGTGTATGTGTGTGTACGAATAGGTGTATGTGTGTATGTATGTTTGTAGGTATGTGTTATGTGTGTATGTATGTGGGTGTATGTGTGTATGTGTATTTAAATGTGTGTGTATGTATGTGTGTGTATGTGTATGTGCATGTATATGTATGTTTGTGTGTATGTGTGTATCTATGTACGTATATATGTAAGTGCGCATACGTGTATGTGTGTATGTACATGTATGTGTATGTGTGTATGTGCGTATATGTGTGTATGTGTGTATGTGTGCATGTGTGTCTGTGTGTGTATGTATGTATGTGTGTATGTGTGTACCTGTGTGTGTATGTATGTATGTGTATGTATTTGTGTATGCATGTATGTGTATGAATATATGTATGTATGTGTGTATGAATGTATGTGTGTATGTAGGTATGTATGTATAAATGTGTGTGTATATGTTGTGTGTTTATGTATGTATGTATGTATGTACGTATGTATGTATGTGTGTGTGCGTGTGTACATATGTATGTATCTATTGTGGTAAAGCATTTGAACAGTGGGTCGTTCTCTTCAGCGCCTTCTAGTGGGTCGTCCTCTTCAGCGCCTTCTAGTGGGTCGCCCTTTTCACAAGAAGAAGAGCAGCTCGCGCAGAGAGTCGATCCCCGCATTGACTGTCGCTGTCGTTAATCATCGCTGAGTGTCCGCCAATAAACCGCTTAACAATTTGGTGGAGAGTGCTGAGAGTGCTCTGCCCTTCAAACACCTTCGGTCCGCATTCGATGCCCTTGGAGCTTCGATCCCGTACCGTGCCTCCAACCATGCACCAAGACGCCGCCCAGCAAACACTTCCTCCTACGCCGACGCCATGTCCCGGTGTCCCCCGCATCCGCGACCCTCCTGTCTTCACCGGAGCGGATGGCACCGACGTCGAGGACTGGCTGGCCATGTACGAACGCGTGAGCGTCCCCAACCATTGGGACGAGGCAGGTAAACTCGGCAACCTGTTTTTCTATCTCGCGGGTGTGGCCGGCATGTGGTACAACAACCACGCATCTGATTTCCCGACATGGTCCGCTTTTAAAACCGCTGTCGTCGACGTGTTCGGCCGCCCGGCCGTTCGTAAGCTGCAAGCTGAACAGCGTTTACGTGAACGAGCCCAGCAGACCGGCGAGTCCTTCACGAGTTATATCGAGGACATCCTTGACTTGTGCAAGAAAGTCGACCTGAACATGTCAGAGGCTGACAAAATCACGCATGTTCTAAAAGGCATCGCCGACGATGCCTTCACCATGCTCTTGGCAAAGAACCCCCGCACTGTGGCAGAAGTCATCATGTTATGCCAAAGTTACGACGAGTTGCGGCGGCAGCGCTTGATGACCCGTCGACCGCCACCACGTGATGCTGATCTCTCGGCCTTGTCAGCAATTCCTGACCACGCAACCTTGCTCGCCGAAATCAAGTCGTTCGTGCGTGAGGAAGTTGCCCGCCAGGTCTCTCTACTGGCTTTTGCTTCCCCACAACATGCTCAACAGCCATCAAGTACACTTCTACCTCCGCTCCGCCGAGCCATTCAGCAGGAAATCGCGGAGGTCGTCCCTGAATACCACCAGCCGCCTCCTGCATCTGTGCCACTCAGCTACGCCCAAGTTGTTGCAAGGCCGCCCCCACCGATTTCTGCAACTGTTCCCCTAAATTACACCGAAACCGTCGCGAGGTCCCAGGCCTTTGGAGAAACGGTCTCGCCTACATACGTCGGCGTCACCCACGTGCCCCGAGTGCCGCCTACCATGCACTCATATCAGCAGCCGGCTCGCCAATCGCGTTCTGCGACATGGATGCGACCCGCAAACCAATGGCGCACTGCTGACAACCGCCCGATCTGCTTTGCTTGTGGTTGCGTCGGTCATGTAGCACGCTATTGCAATCGTGTGCAGCAACCGCAGGTCGCCTCCAACTTTCCCAGCCAGTCAAGCCGCTCTTATGACCAACCGCCGCCTATGTCGCCCTCGTCCCGCCCCGTTCCGTCTACTCGCCGTTCACCATCTCCACGACGTCGCTCACTGTCGCCGATGCGGCCACGTCCACTCGAGGGTGACCAGGAAAACTAGTCGTCGCAGTCCACGAGGCAAGGGCTGCGACGCTGTCGAACTGCGGAAGCCCTCAGGAAAGCCCGTCGAACGTGATAGACGTGCTTGTGGATGGCGTTCGTGCATATGCCCTTGTTGATACTGGAGCCGCCGTATCCGTGATGGACGAAAAACTTAGCCGATTACTGCGCAAAGTGACCACGCCGCTTTGTGGGCTCTCCCTCCGTACAGCTAGCGCCCAAAGTATTCACCCTACGGCGATGTGCACAGCCCGCCTTATGATTCAGGACGTGATGTATGCGGTCGAATTCATCATAATTTCTTCATGCTCCCACGACGTCATCCTAGGATGGGATTTTCTCTCCCGCCACGACGCCGTCATTCATTGCGCACCAGCAGAAATAGAACTCACGCCATTCTCTTCTTTGACGCCGGCCGACAGTCCATCCGCTGCAAGCAAGTTACTCGTCAGAGACGACACTCAAGTGCCTGCAAACTCGTCCGTTGCGGTGTCGCTCTACTGCGCAAGCCTTTCTGACACAGCTGCACTCCTCTCGCCATCTCATCGTGTCTTCATAAAAAAAAGCTTGCTGGTTCCTTTCGCGACCGTGCAACTCACTCACGGCAGCACCACTATTTTTGTTGTGAACTCATCTCCTTACAGCGTTACGTTGGTGCAAGGGGAATGTCTCGGCAGCGTGGAACCCATCGAAGACGCGCAAGTTATGGATCAACCCGATGACATGCACTGCTCAAGTTCCTGTACGCTTGGTGCTGTTTCGACATCTGCTTCATCATCCGATGATATATTCGGTCCCTGCATACCCGACGACCTTACGCAGGGCCAGCGTTCCCAGCTTTTGGGCCTGTTGGAAGAATTCCGCTCTTCTTTCGATGTCGCTCAACCTTCTCTCGGCCGCACATCCACCGTTACGCATCGCATCGACACAGGCGCACAGCCACCGCTGCGGCAACGTCCATATCGCGTATCTCCCACAGAACGCCGTGTAATCAACGAGCAAGTCGACGACATGCTTCGCCGCGATGTTATTCGCCCCTCTAGCAGCCCCTGGGCATCTCCTGTCGTTCTCGTCACGAAGAAGGACGGTTCTGTGCGGTTCTGTGTGGACTACCGACGCCTCAACAAGATCACTCGTAAGGACGTGTATCCACTACCGCGGGTAGATGACGCGATTGACAGCCTGCAAGGAGCAGAATTCTTTTCATCCCTCGATTTGCGCTCAGGGTACTGGCAAGTACCTATGGCTGAGGACGCTCGACCGAAGACCGCTTTTGTCACTCCCGACGGCTTGTACGAGTTCAACGTTATGCCGTTTGGGCTGTGCAATGCGCCCGCCACCTTTGAGCGCATGATGGATACAGTTCTGCGTGACCTAAAATGGCACACGTGCCTGTGCTACCTCGATGACGTCGTCGTTTTTGCTCCTGACTTCTCGACGCATCTTCAACGCCTTCGGCATGTTTTAACGCGTCTGAGCAACGCCAGTCTGCAACTAAACCTAAAGAAGTGCCAATTTGCAGCTCGGCAGCTGACAATACTCGGCTACGTCGTGTCCAAGGACGGAATTCTCCCTGATCCAGCCAAGCTTCGGGCCGTGACCGAGTTCCCCAAGCCGACATCCGTCAAGGAACTGCGCAGTTTCGTAGGACTGTGTTCCTACTTTCGGCGCTTCATTCGAAACTTCGCGACTATCATATCGCCGCTGACGAAGCTTCTCGGAAGTAACGGGCCTCTCCATTCGTGGTCATCACAGTGCGACGACGCTTTCAGAACACTTCGTCGTTTGTTGACGTCGCCTCCCATACTCCGCCACTACGACCCTACGGCCCCTACAGAGGTACACACGGATGCCAGTGGTGTCGGCCTCGGCGCTGTCCTTGCGCAGCGCAAACCAGGGTTCCCGGAATATGTCGTGGCGTACGCGAGCCGTACGCTTACTAAAGCCGAGACTAATTACACAGTCACCGAGAAGGAATGTTTGGCAATCGTCTGGGCCCTTGCAAAGTTCCGACCTTATTTGTATGGTCGCCCATTTGATGTCGTCACCGACCACCACGCATTATGCTGGTTGTCGTCATTGAAAGATCCCTCAGGCCGTCTCGCCCGGTGGGCACTTCGCCTGCAAGACTATGACATCCGCGTGCTATACCGCAATGGAAGGCAACATGCTGACGCCGACGCCCTGTCGCGCTCTCCCTTGCCTGACGACAATGCCAACAACTCAGTGTCTCACGTTGCCATTTCTTCGATTAGCATTCATGCCATTGCTACTGAACAGTGCAAGGATCAATGGATT
>NW_027464628.1:1872500-1880000 GCF_043290135.1 Rhipicephalus microplus
CGCTAAAACGTGGTATGAAAACCATGAGACCACACTGACCACCTGGGAATTTCTGAAGAATGAGTTGCTCAGGACCTTCACCAGCATCATGCGAAAAGAAAGGGCCCAGCTGCTGCAAGAATCAAAGACCCAACAGCCCAATGAGACCCTAAACGTGTACGTCGAAGAAAGAAAACGTCTTTTTAGGCGAGCGGACCAAGACATGACCGAAGACATAAAGGTCGAAAACCTAATGCGAGGGGTGAAGGAGTCGCTTTTCGCCGGTCTCATAAGGAACCCTCCTAAAAAAGTCGCCTAATTTACTGAAGAAGCGCACGCTATAGAAAGAACCCTGGACGCGCGGACTCGGCAATACAACCGCCCGTTTCAGCTGAGCTCACTCTACTCGAACCGATTTGAGGTGGGCTAACCACCAATGATCTGCGGGAAGCTATACGAGAAGTGGTTAAGAAAGAACTACGCCGATTGCTACCTCCTACCCCCCAGCCCCCCCAAGGAGCATCTCTCTTGGACATAGTGCGTGATGAAGTCCAGCAGGCGCTTGGCTCTTCATCAGCGACGACTCGAACGGAGACCGAAGCAATGACTTACGCCACTGCAGTGAACACTAGGCCACCCCGACAAAACGAGCCCAGTCCTCGACGGTACGCTGCAGCCCCAAGTAGCTGTCCGCCCTTACCCGCCCACCCTACATACGAGAGACGCCCGAGCCAAAGAAAATGCGACACCTGGAGAACTCCCGACGACCGTCCCCTATGATTTCACTGCGGTGAGGCCGGCCACATTCTTCAACACTGCCCCTACAGGCGGATGGGACTGCATGGCTTCTCATCTCAGACACCACGACCACGCCCTGGACAACGACCTCCGGCAATCGAAGACTACTTGCGCCATACAGAGTACTTGTCCAGCCGTTCTTCATCACCGCCAACCCCAGGCTTCACGTCACCGAACCGCAGCAACAACGAACGAAGAAGGTCCCCAAGCTTCCGTAGGGGAATTTAAAACCTGCAACCTTTGGAGGTGAGGTTGCTTCAAGAGGAAAAGCTGAAGACCCTCCACCGACGACCACATATGCCGACAGCACATCATCTACGACGACGACAACGCACAACAACCCAAGCCGCGAGACGAAGCAAAACGGAGCAACAAGACGAAGCCGTGACCCGAACCCAAAACCAACGCGCAACTCCAGCCCACGTGCCACCAATTTTGAAGTATCTATCGACGGCCACCCGGTAACTGCATTGATTGGCACAGGAGCTGACTACTCGGTCATCAGCGGGCCATTGACAGCACAACTGAAGAAGGTTAAGACGGCTTAGGACGGCCCGCAGATCCGCACAGCGGGAGGCCACCTCCTCACCCCCTCGGGGCGATGTACTGCAAGGGTGACATTCGATGGTCACACATACCTTGCCACATTCTTGGTGCTCCCACAGTGCTCCCGTGACGTTATTCTCAACATGGACTTCTTGACTCAACATCACGCGGTTATTGACCTGGCATCCAGATCCATCAAACTTTCCTCGGATGAAGCCATAAATTCATACTCGGCACCACATAATCGCGCAGCCCTCCGTGTGCTCGAGAATTACGTGAGCGTCCCACCCCGATCAACGAACCTAATCCCCGTAACCACTGGTACTGCCAAAAATGCTCATGGTGTCGTCGAAGGTAACATACAGCTTTTGCTTGGCCGTGATATCGCAATCGCAAGAGGCATTGCGGACTTCCGGAATGGACAGGGCCCAGTGCTGCTAGCAAATTTCAGCCAAGAACACCGTCACCTGGCCAAAGGCACGACCATTGCCTTTATCGATGAAATCGCGGAAGTCAGTGACACCCTCGCCCTATCGAATCCAGCGACCATCACCCCACAGACCCACAACTCGCACCTGTCATTCGACATTAACACTTTCTTGCCTCAATGCAAGCAGAAACTGCTCCAGAACCTCTTTCGACGTTATGACGACTGTTTCGCCACTTCTTTACAGGTCCGAAACACTTCTCTGTCAAAACATCGAATCATAACACAAGAAGAGATCCGCCCTCTCCATCAAAGCCCTTATCGTGTGTCGGCAAGTGAACGTCAGGCCATCCGAGAGCAAGTTGAGGAAATGTTACACGACGATGTAATTCAGCCATCGAAAAGCCCATGGGTGGCACCAGTCGTCCTTGTCAAAAATAAAGACGTAAGTCTTCGGTTTTGCGTCGATTACCGATGGTTGATTAGTGTAACCAAGAAGGACGTGTACCCTTTACCAAGGATCGACGATACCCTAGATCGTCTTAGTGATGCAAGGTACTTCTCGTCCATTGATCTGAAGACAGGGTATTGGTAAATTCAGGTTGATGAAACAGGCCGAGAAAAGACCGCCTTCTTCACGCCGGATGGATTGTATGAGTTCAAAGTGATGCCATTCGGACTTTGTTCCCCTCCAGCAGCCTTCCAGCGTCTAATGGGCACAGTACTGGCAAGTCTCAATGGCAAATATGTCTCGTATACCTGGACGATGTGGTCGTCTTCGCCTTTAACTTTAGCGACCACCTGAAAAGACTCCGGACGGTACTGGACGCAATTAACTCATCAGGGCTGACACTGAAGCAAGAAAAATGCCATTTCGCCTATGAAGAACTACAGTTCCTTGGCCATGTTATAAGCAAAGATGGCGTAATACCAGGTTCCGAGAAGACAGCCGCTATCGCACAGTTTCCTCAACCGCAAGATAAGAGAGCAGTGCGCCGATTCTTAGGACTGTGCGCCTATTATAGACGCTTCGTCAAGATTTTCTCGCACATTGCTGCCCCTTTGACGCAACTCACCAAGTCGGACGCCCCTTTCGAATGGAAAGCTGAGCAACGTGAGGCATTCAAAGAACTTCAACAACGTTTACAGTCGCCGCCTGTGCTGGGTCACTTTGATGAAAATGCCGAAACTGAGATACATACAGACGCCAGCAGCATCGGTTTAGGTGTCGTTCTCGTTCAGAAGCACAAGGGCTGCGAGCGCGTCATCGCGTATGCAAGCCGCTCACTGTCGAAAGCGGAAGTGAACTATTCCACGTCTGAGAAGGAGTGTCTTGCGATAGTATAGGCCACCTCGAAATTCCGCCCGTACTTATATGGCAGACCCTTCAAGGTCGTAACGGACCATCATGCGTTGTGTTGGTTGGCCAGTTTGAAAGACCCTTCTGGCCGCCTCGCTCGATGGAGCCTACGGCTTCAGGAGTTTGACTTAAAGGAAGTCTACACATCTGGTCGTAAGAACTCCGATGCAGACTGCCTCTCAAGAGCCCCCGTCGGCGCACCACCAAGCCATGAAGACGACGATGCCTTTCTTGGGCCTATCAGCAGCAGCACCTTTGCATTACAGCAGCGCTCAGACCCGATCCTACAACAGTTGATCAACTACAACGAAGGAAAGGCCTCCATACCGCCTGCACTGTTCAAGCGTTGGATATACTCCTTGTGTGTGCAAAATGGGGTGGTAGTTAAAAAGAACTTCGCACCGAATTAGGCAGCTTACCTTCTTGTCGTCCCAAGCAGCCTCAGAGAAAAAATTTTACAAGCGTTACTTGACGAACCCACTGCAGGCCACCTCGGCTTTACACGCACACTCCACAGAATTCAAGAACGATACTACTGGCCCCGCCTCTCCTCAGATGTTGCGCGGTACGTCAAGAGTTGCCGCGAATGTCAGCGCCGGAAAAGACCTCCAACAAAACCAGCTGGATTTCTCAAGCCAATTGAACCCCCGTCGAGACCATTCCAACAGATGGATATGGATCTGCTTGGACCTTTCCCCACGTCAACATCTGGTAACAAGTGGATCATAGTGGCCACTGATTACCTTACCCGATACGCTGAAGCTAAGGCCCTCCCGAACGGCACAGCCATAGAAGTTGCCAAATTTTTTGTCGAATCCATTCTCCTCCGTCATGGCGCACCTGAGGTACTAATAAAAGACAGGGGAACGGCGTTTACGCTTGATCTTTTTCAGCCAATATTACATTACAAGCATACAGATCACCGGAGAACAACTGCGTACCATCTGCAGACAAGTGGTCTCACGGAACGCTTGAACAATACCATTGCCGATATGCTCGCTATGTACGCGGACACAGAACACAAGACCTGGGACTTAATTCTGCCTTACGTGGTCTTCGCCTACAACACCGCGGTGCAGGAGACCACTAAAATTACACCATTTTATCTCGTCCATGGGAGGGATGCCGTTACTACCCTGGACGCCATGCTGCCTAATGTCACCGATGAAAACAACCTAGACGTAGCCGCCTACCTTCAGTGCGAAGAAGAAGCCCGGCAGCTTCCTCGTCTGCGCATAAAAGACCAACAGCGAAACGACGCAAGACGCTACAACCTGCGGAGACGCGATTTAACATACAGGCCAGGTGACAAAGTCTGGGTTTGGACGCCCGTTCGCCGCCGAGGATTAAGCGAAAAACTCATGCGCCGTTATTTCGGCCTATACAAAGTCATCCGTCAAGTGGGTGAAGTGGACTATGAAGTGGTCCCTGATGGGGCTAGCTCAACCCAACGACGCCGCGCACGACAAGAAGTGGTACACGTCGCCCGTTTGAAGCCCTATCATGCGCGCTAAAAGAGGCTCCCTGTTTGCATCTCTTGTTTTGTTTATGTGTGCGTGATTCGTGCTTATTAGCCATTTACTTTCGCACAGGCTGTCCTTTTGTTTGGTTTTATTTTAAAGTAAGCATCGGGTCGATGCTTACGTTGAGGAGGGGAGCAATGCCGCGAGGCGTATTGCGGATAGTGTTGCGCATGCCGATACCCCTGGCACGCGGCCTTATCGTGGTCCAGAATGCACCGCGACTCATCTGCGAAGATCATGGCCCGCACGTCGACCATTCGTTGATAACGAGATAGCGCCAGACGCTACGGCGACTGTATCTCGGATGGTGAGTGCGCCTTGTGTTCAAGTGGGACATTTCTGTTACCCGACGGCCGTCGAACGCGCCTTGCGTTCCAGTGGGACATTTCTGTTACCCGACGGCCGTCGAACGCGCTGTTCGCCTCCCGCTAAGCCGGTGTGTCTTTTTTTCCTTTAGTGGGCGCAAGTCCGCCAAATAAACGGATCTCCTTCTATTTCTACTAACCTCCTAGTCTCCTGTCTTCGGGCTACCCTCACTCTTACGTAACAATATGTATGTATGTATGTGTATGTGTGTATATGTGTATGTATGTGTGTATGTGTGTGTTTGTGTATGTATCGATGTTTGTGTATGTGTTTGTGCATGTGTATGTATGTGTTTATGTGTGTAGGTGTGTATGTGTGTGCGTATGTGTGTATGTATGTGTGTGCATATATATGTGTGTAGGTATGTGTGTATGTATGTGTGTGTGCATGTATGTGCATGTATGTATGTGTGTATTTGTGTGTATGTGTGTGTATGTGTGTATGTATGTGTGTATGTATAAGTGAATTTGTGTATTTATGTTTGTATGTATGTGTGTATGTGCATATACATGTGTCTGCGTGTAAGTATGTGTGTATGTAAGGGTGTGTATGCATGTATGTGTGTATGTATGTATGTGTGCGTATGTATGCGTGTGTATGTGTGTATGTGTGTTGGTATATGTGTATGTATGTGTGTATGTGTGTATATGGGTATGTATGTGTGTGTGCAAGTGTGTCTGTATGTATGCGTGTGCACGTGTGTGTATGTATGTATGTGTGTATGAATTTATGTGTGTGTATGTGTGTATCTACGTGTGTGTATGCGTGTGTGTATGTGTGTGTATGTGTTTGTATGTGTGTATGTGTGTGTATGTGTGTGTGAATGTGTGTATGTATGTGTGTGAGATTGTGTATGTATGTGTGTATGTATTTTTGGTGTGTGTATGTATGTATGTGTGCATGTAAGTATGCATGTATATGTATGTGTATGTATGTATGTGAGTATGTGTGTGTATGTGTGTATGTATGTATAAGTGTGTATGTCATTATGTATGTATGTATGTATGTATGTATGTGTAGGTATGTGTGTATGTGTGTATGATTGTGTATGAATATATGTATGGTTGTGTGCATGTATGTGTGTATATAAGTGGGTTTATATGAATACCTGTGTATGTATGTATGTATGTATGTATGTATGTATGTATGTGTATGTATGTGTGTGCATGTATGTGTGTTTGCATGTGTGTGCGTATGTGTGTATGTATGTGTGCATGTATGTGTGTATGTATGTATGTGTGTAGGTATGTGTGTATGTGTGTGTATGTATGTGTGTGTATGTATGTGTGTATGTGTGCGTGTAAGTGTGTATGTATGTGTGTATGTATAACTGTATTTGTGTATGCATGTTTGTATGTAGGTGTATATGTGTGTATGCATGTGTTTGTGTGTACGTATATGTGTATTTACATATGTGTGTATATGTATGAAAGCATGTGTATCTGTGTGTGTGTGTGTGTATGTGTGCATATGTATGTATGTATGTATGTATGTATGTATGTATGTGTGTATGTATGTATGTGTGTATGTATGTGTGTATGTATGTGTGTGTGCAAATGTGTATGTATATGTATGTGCACGTGTGTGTATGTATGTGTATGTGTGTATCTAGGTGTGTGTATGTGTGTATGTATATGTGTATGTATGTGTGTGTATGTATGCGTGTATATGTGTATGTATGTGTGAATGTGTGTATGTATGTGTGTATGATTGTGTATGTAGGTGAGTATGTATGTGTGTATGTATGTATGTGAGTATGTATGTATGTATGTATGTATGTATTTATGTATGTATGTGTGTATGTGTGTGTGTATGTGTGTGTATGTGTATATATGTGTGTATGTATGTGTTATGTATGTGTGCATGTGTGTGTATGTGTGTATGTGTCTATGTATGTGTGCATGTGTGTGTATGTGTGAATGTATGTGTGTATATGTAAGTGCGTATGTATGTGCGTATATGTATTTGGGTATGTGTGTATGTGCATATGTGTGTATGTGCATGTATGTATATATGTGTATATGTGTATGTTTGAGTATGAGTGATTGTATGTATGTGTATGTGTGTGTGCATGTATATGTATGTTTGTGTGTGTGTATGTACGTAGGTATGAATGTATGTACGTATGTATGAATCTACGTATACGTGTATGTGTGTATGTATGTGTATGTGTATATGTGTGTATGTATTTGTGTATGTGTGTATGTATGTATGAGTGTGTATCTATGTGTGTATGTGTTTATCTGTGTGTGTATGTATGTATGTATGTGTATGTATTTTTGTATGTATGTATGTGTGTGTATATTTGTGTGTGTATGCGTTGAGTGTTTATGTACGTATGTACGTATGTATGTATGTATGTATGTATGTATTTGTGTATGTATGTGTATGTATGTATGTATGTATGTATGTATGTATGTATCTGTGTATGTAAGTATGTATGTGTGTGTATGTATGTATGCATCTGTGAGTGTATGTATGCTTGTAAGTATGTATTTGTG
>NW_027464628.1:1882500-1897500 GCF_043290135.1 Rhipicephalus microplus
ACAGCCCTTTTCTGTATGACGTGCAGTTTGCGGATATTTGTTAGAGTTGTCGTACCCCAAACCAGATGACAGTAGTTGACGTGAGAGAAAAACAGGGATTTATAGATGCAAGTTTAACTGCCTTAGGTAGCGAGAAACGCTCCCGGGATAATATGCCCGAAATCCTTGATATAGTGCCACATAGTTTTTCAGTGTGTGCGTTCCAAGACGTGTGTTGATCGAAAATTATTCCCAGACACTTAATACGCTGTACTATCTCAAGTTCTGAACTGCCAAGTTTTAATGGGACACGACAAGGGGTTTGTTCATTTTTCGGCCTGAAATATACAGCTTTTGTTTTTGATGTGTTAAGTTTTAAACAGTTAACGCATGTCCACGTGGCCAACTTCGCCAGTACCTCATTTGCGTCAATAATTAAGTTTGTATAATTTTCAGCAGTAAGAAGCAAGGTTGTATCATCAGCGTATATAATACATTTTACAGACGTGTCAATTTTTACAATATCATTTATGTATATACAAAAAAGCAGAAGCCCTAATATGCTACCTTGTGGTACACCCGCTGAAATTTTTAGTAAGTTGGAGGTACAATTGCCGACGACTACTTCCTGCTGCCGATACATTAGGTATGATTCAATGAGTTGTAAGAAAACACCTCGAAATCCATAGTGTGCACATTTCTCTAGCAGCGTAATGTGATTTATTGTATCGAACGCTTTTGAATAGCCTACGAAGATGCGTAAAGTGTGTAGTTCGCGTTCAAAAGCATTCAGTATAAATTCTTTCTGTTCTAAAAGAGCATGTTCAGTCGTACGGCCTTTGATAAAACCAAATTGCGAAGGAGTGATGATGTGGTGCTTATCTAGGGAAGAAACCATACGCTTTTGAATTAGTTTTTCCAGACCTTTTGAAATTACTGGAAGTATAGATATCGGTTGGTAATTGTTTAGTGCATTTTTATCTCCTCCTTTGTACAGCACAACCACTTTTGCAACTTGTAACTTTTGTGGGAAAATTCCGGTGGAAAAAGCAAGATTAAAGATATGCTCTAATAATTCAGCAATGATATCTAATACGTGTTTGATGGGCTTAATCTGTATGTCATATGCGTCACAACACGTGCTGTTTTTTACAGACGAAAAAGCATGTGAAAGTTCACCAGCTGTTGTTGGCGCCAAAAACGCGCTCTCAGAGATACTGTCAGACAAATATGTGGTACAAGCTGAATTGTACTGTTCCTTTGCTAGAGATACAAAATAGTCATTGAATAAGTTTGCTAAATCATCCTTACAAATAACGTCGCCGTCTATCACAAGCTCAGTAGGCCTGAAGTCATCACCGTTACGGCCAAGAAATTTGTTTAGTCTAGACCAAGCCAAGTCTTGTTTATTCATTACATCTTTGTTGAAGATGCTGTTTAAGTACGTTCTCTTTTTGTAACGCAACAGGCTGTTCACTTTATTTCGCTGGGCTTTGAAACGTTGAAGCGTTTCTTCGTTCTTGTTTTTCAGGAAGTTTTCGAACAGTTTATTTTTACGTTTTATTTCATTAAGACAACTTTTAGTCAGCCACGGTTTTTTGGCTTTGCGCGTATGCTTGAGCTGTTTGTACGGAAAGCATTTCTTGTACACCCTTATCAGTTTGTCATGGAAAATATCATAGGCGGCTTCAGGTTCTTGCTCGCAATACACGCCTGACCAATCGGTTAACGATATCCCCTTGCGAAATGCAGCCAGTGTATATTCATTAATATCTTGAATAACTATCGGTTCTCTGAGTTGGGCTGGCGCACAGTTTACGGTTTCGTTTATCAGCATAAAGATAGGAAGGTGGTCACTGATGGGTGCGCTTAGTACGCCGGACAAACATTTCGAAGCTTCTATGTTAGTAATGAACATATCTATTAATGTCGCAGTGTTTTTGTCAATGCGGGTTGGGATGGTGATAACATTAGAAAACCCATTGGATTCAATAACTTGACAAAGTTCTAACTGACTTTCTGATGGCTTTGCAACGTCGATATTGAGATCACCTGCAAGAACTAGTGTACTACCAGTGTCTCCAACCCAACGCAAGTATGTATCTAAGAATACTAAGAAGTTCGCCTTGTTACCACTAGGAGGGCGGTATAAAACACCATAAACAAAACCGTCACTTTGTACAGTCAATATTTCATATTCATTAGTGACATGCGAAAACTCGTGTACCAGCCTACATTTTACTGAGTTTTTAGCCATCATCAAAACACCACCTCCTATTTTTGTTGGGCGATTCAAAAAGAAGGTTTCATAGCCGAGTGATCTTAGAACCTCAGATTCATCCCTGTACCATGTTTCCGTCATCATAAGAACATGAGGTTCAGAGCGTATAGTTGAAATAAGGGCGGTTATTTGGTCTTGTTTTTTCGCGTATGTATGTATGTATGTATGCGTGTAGGTATGTGTGTATGTGTGTGTGTCTGTGTGTGTATGTATGTGCGTGTATGTATGTCTGTATGTGTATGTATGGGTGTATGTATGTGTGTGTTTGTGTATGTATGCGTGTATATAAGTGCGTGTATAAATGTATGTGTGTATGTATGTGTGTTTGATTTGATTGATTTGTGGGGTTTAACGTCCCAAAACCACCATTTGATTATGAAAGACGCCGTAGTGGAGGGCTCCGGAAATTTTGACCACCTGGGGTTCTTTAATGTGCACCCAAATCTGAGTACACGGGCCTACAACATATGTATGTGTGTTTGCGCATGTGTGCGTATGTATGTGTGTGTATGCGTGTTGGTGTATGTGTAGGTATGTGTGCATGTATGTGTGTATGTATGTGTGTGTGCAAGTGTGTATGTATGTACGTGTGTGCACGTGTGTGTATGTATGTGTGTATGTGTGTATGTATATGTATGTGTGTGTATGTATGTGTTTATGTATGTGTGTGTATGTGTTCGTATGCGTGTATGTGTGTGTATATATGTATGGGAGTATGTGTAGTATGTATGTATGTATGTATGTATATGTGTGTGTATGTGTGTATCAGTGTGTATGTGTGTATGTATGTGTGTTTGTATGTGCGTTTGAGTGTATGTATGTACATGTGCATGTGTGTATGTATGTGTGTATATGTATGTGTGTATATGTATGTATGTGTGTATGTGTGTATGTATGTGTGTATGTGTGTATGTGGATATGTGTGTATGTGTATGTATGTGTGTGTATGAGTGAATTTATGTGTGTGTATGTGTGTGTATGAATAGGTGTATGTGTGTATGAATCTGTGCAGGTATGTGTTATGTGTATGTATGTGGGTATGTGTATTTAAATATGTATGTATGTGTGTGTATGTGTGTGTGCACGTATATCTATGTTTGTGTTTATGTGTGTGTATGTATGTACACATGTATGTATGTGCGTGTACGTGTATGTGTGTATGTACGTGTCTGTGTATGTGTGTGTATGTGTGTATATGTGTGTGTATGTGTGTGTATGTATGTGCGTATGTATGTGTGTATGTATGTATGTGTAGCGACGAGAGAACAGACGTGAGATGACGTCGAAGGCGGCTGATAGGGCCATGCCGAT
Organism: Rhipicephalus microplus; assembly: GCF_043290135.1. Classification (NCBI taxonomy): domain Eukaryota; kingdom Metazoa; phylum Arthropoda; class Arachnida; order Ixodida; family Ixodidae; genus Rhipicephalus; species Rhipicephalus microplus. Next base: position 1,886,072 of record NW_027464628.1, read on the forward strand.
CTCGCCACTTTATTCCAGGCCTGAAGCGGAGCCACGTCGGCTACTCGTGTCCGCCACGCCAGGCGTGTCAGCTCGTTCTAATCCTCGCACAGCTCGAGCTAGCATCAGCTGTGCGATAGGCGCGGCGCGGTGATTGAGAAATGATGATGATGATGATGATGGCGCTACAGGGCTCCCCCCTAGCGGTTTGCGCGATTTGAAGGCATATGAAAAAGAAAGAGAGCGACAAATGCTATATACATGAACGGCAATCCATAAAGTGTTCATTTGGTAAGTCCCGGTTGTCAACGTTTATGGGCCATCAGTAGGCAGTGTGCCTCCGGTGGGCGACTCTGGGAGAAGCGCAAAGGACGAAGAAGGAAGTGCCGGGTCGCTGTGTTCATAGACACGTCCATCCCACAATTACGTGGCGGGACCATTCAAATGCGCACCCGCCGTTTCGAGTAGACGCGGCTGACAAACGTGCCCACAGCTGGGACTGCTCGCGCCGGCAATGTGGGCGAAATAGTGTGAAGGATCGGAACGCACCCATGATGACCGAGTACTGAAGTTTCACAGCTGCAGCGGGGTCTTGGACAGCGCTCAGGGTGCCGAGCATGCTGTCGACGAGGAGCAGCGTCGCGGTCGTGCTGGTGCGGACGTCTCTGTCGATGAAGCACCAGCCTCCGCGTAGCACTGCGACCGGCATGCCGGGGCGTGTAGCCGAGTCGACGGATGCGGAAACGCCGTGCGTTGCGGCTAGTCATGTGCACGGCAAGTGGTTGGCCCTTGCGTCGGGAAAACCTCGTAGGTGTTTGCGCCGTCTTGAAGGCCAAGGCTGCAACACATGGCTGTTTAGCAAGAGGCTTGAAAAAGGGCCTCTCTGTATTATGCCGAACGTGATGATTTCATTGGCATACTTTCAAGGGTGGCAGATATGCAGTTGGACCGCACGTCGTCGCTGTTGTTACCAACAAGCCTGTGTGGCGGACTGCATCCAGCGCCAAATGCTCTGGGGAATAGTTGTGAAGCTCAGAAGACGTGAGCTTTTATGGAGAATCGGGTGGCACCTCTGTAAGACCATCGGTTCTCCGCGCATGAGGGTTGGTGTGCAGGTCTGCATGATCGATGACAACCTCTACAGCATGTGTGGCATATGTAGTCTGCAGTGCCATAGGCGCGCCAGGTACGTCGTCCTCAGCCGTGTCAGTCGTAGTCGCAGCCTCTCGGAAGTTTGGCTGTGGTTGACGGCTTATGACTTTAACTTCGGCTGCGGGAGACTGCGGGGCTGAAGATGGTCGCTGCTGGCAGGACGCAGAGAGCGTCGAGGTGGGTGGGGAGGCGCCTTCGGACATCGTCGACGCTGAAGTCTCCGCGACCAAGGGGCGAATAGTGAGCGTGAGGATTTCCGTAGTCTTGGCAGACTCCGGGGCATGCTGCGATGAAGCTGTCGTGGAGTCTGACATGTCTGAGAAATCGTGGTCTGTGTACGCCGGAGAAGACATGCGGGTGCCGAGGGACAATCGGTCGAGGACTTCGAAAAATTGCACCTCGTGGCGACCCGGTCGTTGGCTACAGGAACGTATTGAAGACGCTCGTCGGATTTCGTGGCTGACTGGTCTCGTGCAGCACGAATGTTCTGAACCTCGTCGGATGGGCATTCGTACGCGGGACTCGCGTTGATAGCGGCCGGACGAGATGTTGTGGGAGACGTAGTCGGGGAAGTTAGGTCCCGGTCAGTGAAGACTTTCGGGCCGGAGGGTACCGCATGCTGCGACGCAGACGAAACCTGTAAGTCGCGGGTGAACGGCAGCGAGTGGTAGGTGAGGCCATGTCTGGCAAGCGCCGCCGAGCAGAGGTCATCGTAAGGCTGCTGGCTGGAATTTGAAGTGCCAGAGAGATGACGCAACTCTACCGGAAGGGCGTCTTGAAGAATGGCGTGCATCAGCGGCTGGTCCGTGACGCCATTCAACGCCAGAACGGCATCGAGCTGCATGAACCATACCTTGGGGTAGGTCGATTGGAACGGCGGCACTGGCGGGCAGAGTTGCGGGAACATGGCAGCGGGCCGCTCGGCGAAGGGCGTGTTCTCCGGGTCACCAATGTAGCGGCGAGAGAAGAGAGACGTGAGATGACGTCGAAGGCGGCCGATGGGGCCGTGCCGATCTCGCCACTTTATTCCAGGCCTGAAGCGGAGCCACGTCGGCTACCCGTGTCCGCCACGCCAGGCGTGTCAGCTCGTTCTAATCCCCGCGCAGCTCGAGCTAGCATCAGCTGCGCGAGAGGCGCGGCGCGGTGATTGAGAAATGATGATGATGATGGCGCTACATATGTATGTATGTATGTGTTTGTATGCATGTGAGTATGTGTGTGATGTGTGTATGTATGTGTGTGCACGTATGTGTGTGTATGTGTGTGCATCTGTATGTATGTGTGTGTATGTATGTGGTTATATGTGTATGTATGCGTGTATGTGTGTGTGTTTGTGTGTATGTGTGAGTATGTGTGTATGTATGTGTATGTATGTATGTATGTATGTATGTATCTATGTATGTATGTATGTATGTGTGGGTAGGTATGTGTATATATGTCTGTATGTATGTGTGTATGTATGTTTGTATGTGTGTATGTATGTATGTCTGTAGCTGCGTTTATGTGTGTATGTATGTGTGTATCTGTGTGTATGTGTGTATGTATGTATGTGTGAATGTATGTATGTGGGTATGTGTGTGTATGCGAATGTATGTGTTTGTATGTATGTGTGTGTAAGTGTAAGTGTGTATGTATATACGTGTGTGCGTGTGTTTATGTGTGTTTGTGTGTGTACGTATGTATGTATGTTTGTGTATGTGTGTGTATGCGTTGTGTGTTTGTGTGAATGTATGTGTGAATGTATGTATATATATATATATATATATATATATATGTAACGGTGTGCGTATGTGTGTGTATGTATGTGTGTATGTATGATTGTATATATATATGTGTATCTATGTATGTATGTATGTATGTATGTGTGAATGTGTGTGTATACTTGTGTGAATCTATGTATGTGTGTGTGTTTGTATGTATGTGTGTGTGTTCTGTGTATGTATGTACGTGCATGTATGTGTCTGTTTGTGTGTGTGTATGTGTGTGTATGTATGTGTGTGTATGTGTGTGTTTGTGTGTATGAATGTGTGTATGTATGTGTGTATGTATGTGGGTAGGTATGTGTGTATGTATGTGCGTGTATGTATGTTTGTGTATATGGGTTTATGTGTGTGTATGTGTGTATGTATGTGTGTATGCTTGTGTGTATGTATGTGTGTATGCATGTGTATATATATAAATGTGTATGTGTATATCTGTGTGTATGTGTTTGTATGTAAGTATGTAGGTATGTATGTATGTGTGTGTATGTGTGTATAAGTGTATGTATGTGTGTGCTTATGTGTGTATGTGTGTATCTATGTTTGTGTGCGTATGTGTGTATCTATGTATGTGTGTGCATGTATGTGTGTATGTTTGTGTGTATGTGTGTGCATGTGTATGCATGTGTGTGTATGTATATATGTGTGTTTGTGAGTGTATATATGTGTGCATGTATGTATGTAGGTATGTATGTGTATGTGTGTATTATGTGTGTATGTATGTGTGTACGTTTGAGTATGTGTGTGTATGTGTGTGTATGTGTGTATGAGTGTGTATATATGTGTGCATTTGTGTGTATGTATGTGTAGGTATGTGTGTATGTGTGTATGTATGAGTGTATGTGTGTATGTGTATGTCTGTATGTGTGTTTGAGTGTATGTATGTGTGTGTGCAAGTGTGTATGTATCTGTGAGTGTAAGTATGTTTGTATGTTTGAATGTATGTTTTTGTGTATGTATGTTTGTATATGTATGTGTGTGTATGTCTGTGTGTATGTGTGTATGTATGTGTGTAAGTATGTATGTGAGTATGTGTGTATGTGTATGTGTATCTATATATATGTGTGTGTATGTGTGTACATGTGTGTATGAGTGAATGTATGTGTGTTTATGTGTGTGATTGTGTAAGTGCGTATTTAAATGTGTGTGTATGTATGTGTTTGTATGTGTGTGCGTGTGTATATGCATGTATTTATGTATGTATGTATGTGTGTGTATGTGTGTATGTATGTGTGTATGTATGTGTATATGTGTGTATGTGTGTATCTGTGTGTGTATGTATGTGTAAGTATTTGTGTGTGTATGTATGTATGTGTGCATGTATGTGTATGAATATGTGTATGTATGTGTGTATGTATGTATGTGTAAGTGTGTATGTATGTATGTGTATGTATATATAAATGTATGTGTGTGTATGCATTGTGTGTATATGTATGTATGTATGTATGTATGTATCTGTGTGTATGTATGTATGTGTGTGTATGTAAGAGTGAGTATGCATGTATGTGTGTATGTATGTATGTGTGTGTGCATGTGTGTACATGTATGTGTGTGTATGTGTGTTGAGGTATGTGTATGTGTGTATGTATGTGTGCAAGTGTGTATGTATGTATGTGTGTGCACATGTGTGTATGTATGTGTGTATGTGTGTATGTATGTATGTGTGCAAGTGTGTATGTATGTATGTGTGTGCACATGTGTGTATGTATGTGTGTATGTGTGTATGTATGTATGTGTGTATGTATGTGTATGTGTGTATCTATGTGTGTGTATGTGTGTGCATGTATGCGTGTATGTGTGTGTATGTATGTGTGAATGTGTGGATGTATGTGTGTATGATTGTGTATTTAGGTGTGTATGGATTTGTGTATGTATGTTTTGTTTGTGTATGTAGATATGTGTGTATGAATGTGTGTATGTATGTATGTATGTATGTGTATGTATGTATGTGTGTATGTATGTGTGCATGTGTGTATGTATGTGTGAGTGTAAGTATTTGTGCATGTGTGAATGTGTGTATGAGTGAAAGTATGTGTGTATGTGTGTGTATGAATAGGTGTATGTGTGTATGTATGTGTGTAGGTATGTGTTATGTGTGTATGTATGTGGGTGTATGTGTGTATGTGTATTTAAGTGTGTGTGTATGTTTGTGTGTATGTGTATGTATGTATGTATGTACGTATGTATGTATGTGCGCATAAGTGTATGTGTGTATGTACGTGTATGTGTATGTGTATGTGTGTGTGTGCATATGTGTGTATGTGTGTATGTGTGTGTCTGTGTGTATGTATGTATGAGTGTGTATATATGTGTGTATGTGTGTTTGTGTGTACCTGTGTGTGTACGTATTATGTGTATGTGTTTGTGTATGCATGTATGTGCGTATGCATGTATGTGTATGAATATATGTATGTATTTGTGCATGTATGTAAGTATGTATGTATAAATGTATGCGTGTGTATATGTTGTGCGTTTATGTATGTATGTATGTACATATGTATGTATGTATGTGTGTGCGCGTGTGTACGTACGTATGTATGTATGTATGTATGTATGTATGTATGTATGTATGTATGTATGTATGTATCTGTGTGTATGTATGTATGTGTGTGTATGTATGTATGTGTGTGTATGAATGTATGTATGTATATGTGACGAACCACACGAGAACGGTGTGGTGGAATGGTAGAGAAGGAGGAAGACGAAGACAAATAATAAATGGTTCATCGTACAGCCATCACGCCTCCTGCGTCACTCCAGTCGACAGGATCTACCGTGCCCTTCGTCATGGCCACATCCAAGAAAGTCGTCAACATCCCGAAGTACTCGGGAGCATCTAAGGACGTCCCCTTTGACAAGTGGCTCCGACTCTTTGAGGTGAGGACTGCGGCCGCTGCATGGACGGAGCGAGACAAGCTGTGCTACTTCTCCGATTACTTTGAAGGTGAGGCTTTCCGATGGTTTCTCACCGAAGTTTTCGACAAAGACGCGTCTTGGGAGAGCTTATGTGAACGCATGAAGTGACGCTTTACGAGCGGCGTCGCGGATCCTTTTCGCCAATTCATTAATTGCCGGTTGCGAACAGGCCAGAGCTTGCAGGAATACTATAATGAAAAAATGTCTCTCGGACGCCTCGCCGACTTAAAGGACACGCACCTTATATCAGGGCTCATCGACGGCCTTCCTGCGCATATGGAGATGGCGCTTGTTGGGCTTACCTCGTCTACACCAGAGGCATGGCTTACAGATGCACTTCGTGTAGAGTCAACCATGCAGAGAATGAAGTTACATCGCTTTCCACCAGCTCAGAATACACAGATTAACGTAACAAGTGACAGAACTAGTCAGCATCCACGTAATTCCCCGGTACGAACACCCGTGCGTGAGTGCAAACACTGCGCGATGGATGGCTTACCCCGACAGATTCACTGGCATAATGAATGCCCATGACGCGCAAGCATTTCCGCCCTCTCCACCAACCAGTTAATGTAATTCAGTTTGATGCCCTCATTAACGGGTACCCTGTCAGCGCTACACTTGATACCGGAGCTACATTTACCTGTATCAACGAAGCAGTGCTGAAGGCACTTCACCTGCAAATAATGAGGAATTCATGCATCTCAGTTCAACAAGTCACATCATCTACCAAAACTTTGGGTCGCGTTAATCTAAAGGTACAGATAGGAAAAGTGACAAGAGAAATTCAGGCTCATGTTCTACAAGGCATGAAGAGCAACTTACTTCTTGGCTTGGATATTGCTTGCCTCTTTAACTCGTCGCTGGAACTTGACACTATGACTCTACGCCAAGGGAAAGACATCCTCCATTCTCGAACACAGAACCAAACCACGATTAACAAGGGCGCGTCTTTGCAAGGTGTTGGAGTTTCTGATGTACGACATCTAAATAAAACTCAACAGTAGGCATTGAAGCAGCTTATCCACAAGTACGATGACATTTTTTCCAAGTCACAGGCAGACATTGGGTGCATCAACGGCGAAATGCATCGCAATCATCTCAACAACAATGTTCCCATTCGTAGAGCTCCCTATCGATGCTCAGAAACTGACAGCGTTGAAATGGACAGACAGATCAATGAGCTTCTCAAGCAAGGTGTCATACGACTATCTATCTCCCCATATGCTGCGCCAGCACTTCTGGCAGAGAAAAAAAGGGAAGGACGCACGCGCTTCTGCATCGACTACCGCAAGCTGAACGAATTGACGATGCCTGATTATCAGCCCATCCCTCGCATCGATGACGATCTCGATTCTCTGGGGAAATCTACGTACTTTTCGACATTAGACATAACGTCAGGTTACTGGCACGGGAAGATTCACCCTGATGACATTCCGAAAACGGCGTTTGTCACACGTACCGGTCACTACGAGTGGCTCATCATGCCTTTTGGCCTTCGGAATGCTCCGGCCACCTTCGAACGGGCTGTCAAATTTGTATTGGCAAAACACCGTTTGCAGAACGTCACGAATTACTTCGATGACATTGTTGTCTACTCTGACACGTTTCCAGACCATCTGAGGCATCTGGAGGGCGTTTTGAAAGCTTTCAAAAGGGAAGGCGTCAAGCTGAAATTAAAGAAATGTCAATTCGCTCGAACCTCCATTGAGTACCTGGGACACAAGGTTTTGCATGGCACCGTCACTCCAAAGAAAAGCAACGTGGACGCAATCTTGCGGTTTCCGACACCATCACGCCCTAAAAAATTGCAGCGTTTTCTCGGCACTGTCAATGTTTACTGGCGATACATCGACCACTTCAGTCAAATCGCTCACCCACTGACGCGCCTGCTCAGCAAAGACGCCACCTGGAACTGGGATGCGGAGTGTGAACTGGCTTTCACTCAGCTCAAGAAATGCGTGACGGAAGAGCCAATCCTTAACATCTACGATGCCACTAAGCCTTGTGTGCTATACTGCGATGCATCCAACAGAGGTATCGGCGCCGTCTTGAAGCAGGCTGATGATGAAGGTAGAGAGCACCCAATCGCATACCACTCACGGAAGTTACTAAAACACGAAATTAATTACGCCATCACAGAACTCGAATGTTCGGCAATTATTGACGCCATCGCGAAATGGCACTGCTATCTACAACGGGAAACCTTTCACTGTGATCACAAATCACGCAGCGTTGCAATGGCTTAAAAGCATCAAGAATCCCCGAGGCCGACTTTTCCGGTGGTCCTTGAAACTCTCCATGTACGACGTGAACATCAAACACCAAAAGGGCATTGACAACATTGAAGCTGATGCACTATCTCGAAGCCCGGTAGTTCAACCCCTATCTGCTGAGCAACAGCGAGAGCATGACAACGACAAGCCACCCGGAAAGCATACCATTGAGAACGGACTGAGTATAGGGACACGCAGGAGAATACGAAAAGTCTATGTGCCTTTTGCCCTCCGGTCTTATCTTCTCCAAATAGCTCATGACGCTTTCGGTCATGTCGGGGTAAAGAAGAAGCTGCGGCTTCTCTCTCCACAGTACTATTGGCCCGACATCATCACCGACGTGAGCGAGTACATACGCCACTGCGATACCTGACAGCGCTGCAAGAAACCGAAGAACAAACGATTTGGTTCCTTGGAGTCTTTGCCACCAGCGGACAACCGTTTGATCTTCTGGCCATGGACACTATAGGAGGTTTTGGCAACTACGGCTCATCCAAAAGATTCATTCACTAGCCGTTGATCATGCCACCCGTTATGTCTGGGCTTTCGCGCACAAGAATGAGACTTGCGACGCGTACATCTCTTGCCTGAAGAGTATCTTCGCTGCTGGAAAGCCGCGGAAGTTCCTTTCCGAGAACGGCACAGGATTCACTGCCGGCAAATTTAAGCAGTTCCTCAAGCACAACAATATTCATCAGCTTTTAACAAGCTCACAACGCCCGCAGTGTAATGGCCTAAACGAGCGCACTAATCAGACGATCGTTACTCGCCTCCGATGCAAGATCAACGATGAACCCCGAAAACCGTGGCCGCGTCTCCTCTCGGACGTTGTCGACGAGTACAATAGAACGCCTCACGAAGTCACAACCCTGCTTTCTTATGTATGGCACACCATCGTATCCCTATCTTCTTCCAGGCGTTACCGAAAATCTGCAGGAAGCTCGTACAAACGCAGTCCGCAATTCAGTAGCATATCACGAGAAAAACAAGATCATATATGACAAGAAGTTCCTTCCATTAGAGCTTCAAGTGGGAGACTTTCTTCTATATGAAACACCCTGGCACCCGAACCGCGGCAAACTCAGCGCAATCATGGAAGGACCCTATACGACCATACGCAAGATTTCGGCAGTTAACTACGAGATCGACCGCAGCGTGGCTCTACTCGGTCGCCAGACTGACATCGTTCATGTCGAGAGACTTAAACGATATCATCCACCCCTGCACCTACGTCTCTCTCGGGGGAGGGGGGAAGCGTGTGACGAACCACACGAGAACGGTGTAGTGGAATGGTAGAGAAGGAGGAAGACGAAGACAAATAATAAATGGTTCATCGTACAGCCATCACGCCTCCTGCGTCACATGTATATGTATGCACACACATACACATATGTTGGTGTATGTGTGTGTGCATGTGTATGTAAGTGTTTATGTGTGCGTATATGTGTATGTAAGTGTTTATGTGTGCGTATATGTGTATGTATGTGTGTGCATGTATGTATGTTTGTATGTATGTGTGTGTATGCATGTGCATGTATGTATGTGTGTGTATGTGTGAGTATGTGTGTATGTGTGTGTGTATGCGTGTATGTATAAGTGTATTTGTGTATGTATGTTTGTATGTATGAATGTATGTGTGTATACATGTGTCTGTGTGTACATATGTGTGTATGTAAGTGTGTGTATGCATGTATGTGTGTATGTATGTGTGTATGTGTGTATTTTGGTATGTATGTGTGTGTGCAAGTGTGTATGTATGTATGTGTGTGCACGTGTGTGTATGTATGTGTGTGTATGCATGTATGTGTGTGTATGTGTGTATCTATGTGTGTGTATGTATGTGTGTGTATGTGAGTGTTTGTATGTTTGTATACGTATGCATATGTATGTATGTGCGTGTATGTATGTATGTATGTGTGTGTATGTGTGAATGTGTGTGTATGTGTGTATGTATGTATATGTGTATGTATGTGTGTATGGTTGTGTATGATTGTGTGTATGTGTATATCTGTGTGTATGTGTGTGTATGTAAGTAGGTAGGTGTGTACGTATGTGTCTGTATTTATGTGTATGTGTGTGTAAGTGTATGTTTGTGTGTGTATGTATGTGTGTGTTTATGTGTGTATGTGCGTATATATGTGTGTTTACGTATGTGTGTATCTATGTATGTGTGTGCATGTATGTGTGTATGTGTGCATGTGTGTGTGTATGTTTGTATGTATGTGTGCATGTATGTGTGTATGTATGTATATGCGTGTAGGTATGTGTGTATATGTGTGTATGTATGTGCGTGTATGTATGTGTGTATGTGTGTGTATGGGTGTATGTATGTGTGTATGTATGTGTGTGTATGGGTGTATGTATGTGTGTATGTATGTGTGTATGTATAACTGTATTTGTGTATGCATGTTTGTATGTAGGTGTATATGTGTGTATGCATGTGTTTGTGTGTACGTATATGTGTATTTATGTATGTGTGTATATGTATGAGTGCATGTGTATCTGTGTGTGCGTATGTGTGCATATGCGTGTATATGTGTATGTATGTGTGAATGTGTGTATGTATGTGCGTATGATTGTGTATGTAGGTGAGTATGTATGTGTGTATGTATGTATGTGAGCATGTATGTATGTATGTATGTATGTATGTATGTATGTATGTATGTATGTATGTATGTATGTATTTATGTATGTATGTATGTGTGTATGTATGTGTATGTGTGTATGTATGTGTGTAAAAATGTATGTGTGTGTATATTTGTGTGTGTATGCGTTGAGTGTTTATGTATGTATGTATGTATCTGTGTGTGTATGTGTATATGTGTGTATGTATGTGTGTGTATGTATGTATGCATGTGTGAATGTATGTATGCTTGTAAGTATGTATTTGTGTATGTGTGTGTGTTTGTATATATATGTGTGTGTATGTGTGTGTATGTATGTGTTATGTATGTGTGCATGTGTGTGTATGTGTCTATGCATGTGTGTGTATGTTTGTATGTGTTTGAGTGTATGTATCTATGTATGTATGTGTGTATGTGTGTATGTGCATATGTGTGTATGTGCATGTATGTATATATGTGTATATGTGTACGTTTGTGTATGAGTGATTGTATGTATGTGTATGTGTGTGTGCATGTATATGTATGTTTGTGTGTGTATAAACGTACGTATGTATGTATCTACGTATACGTGTATGTGTGTATGTATGTGTATGTGTATATGTGTGTATGTAAATATGGATGTGCATACGTGTGTGTATGTGTGTACGTATTTGTGTATGTGTGTATGTATGTATGAGTGTGTCTATGTGTGTATGTGTTTATCTGTGTGTGTATGTATGTAT
>NW_027464628.1:1902500-1995000 GCF_043290135.1 Rhipicephalus microplus
TCGAAGACTACTTGCGCCATATAGAGTACTTGTCCAGCCGTTCTTCATCACCGCCATCCCCACGCTTCACGTCCCCGAACCGCAGCAACAACGAACGAAGAAGGTCCCCAAGCCCCCGTAGGGGAAACTAAAACCTGCAACCTTTGAAGGTGAGGTTGTTCAAGATGAAAAGCTGAAGACCCTCCACCGACGACCACATATGATGACAGCACATCATCTACGATGACGACAACGCACAACAACCCAAGCCGCGAGACGAAGCAAAACGAAGCAACAAGACGAAGCCGTGATCCGAACCCAAAACCAACGCGCAACTCCAGCCCACGTGCCACCGATTTTGAAGTATCTATCGACGGCCACCCGGTAACTGGCTTGATTGACACAGTAGCTGACTACTCGGTCATCAGCGGGCCATTGACAGCACAACTGAAGAAGGCTAAGACGGTTTGGGACGGCACGCAGATCCGCACAGCGGGAGGCCACCTCCTCACCCCATCGGGACGATGTACTGCAAGGGTGACATTCGATGATCACACATACCTTGCCACTTTCTTGGTGCTCCCACAGTGCTCCCGTGACGTCATTCTCGGCATGGAATTCTTGACTCAACATCACGCGGTTATTGACCTGGCGTCCAGATCCATCAAACTTTCCTCGGATGAAGCCATAAATTCATACTCGGCACCACATAATCGCGCAGCCCTCCGTGTGCTCGAGAATGACGTGAGCGTCCCACCCCGATCAACGACCCTAATCCCCGTAACCACTGGCACTGCCGAAAATGCTGATGGCGTCGTCGAAGGTAACATACAGCTTTTGCTTCGCCGTGATATCGCAATCGCAAGAGGCATTGCAAACTTCCGGAATGGACAGTGCCCAGTGCTGCTAATAAATTTCAGCCAAGAACACCGTCATCTGGCCAAAGGCACGACCATTGCCTTTCTCGATGAAATCGCGGAAGTCAGTGACACCCTCGCCCTCTTGAATCCAGCGACCATCACCCCACAGACCCACAACTCGCAGCTGTCATTCGACATTAACCCTTCCTTGCCTCAATGCAAGCAGCAATTGCTCCAGCACCTCCTTCGACGTTATGACGACTGTTTCGCCACTTCTTTACAGGTCCGACACACTTCTCTGGCAAAGCATCGAATCATAACACAAGAAGACATCCGCCCTCTCCACCAAAGCCCTTATCGTGTGTCGGCACGTGAACGTCATGCCATCCGAGAGCAAGTTGAGGAAATGTTACACGACGATGTAATTCAGCCATCGAAAAGCCCATGGGCGGTACCAGTCGTCCTTGTCAAAGATAAAGACGGAAGTTTTCGGTTTTGCGTCGATTACCGACGGTTGAATAGTGTAACCAAGAAGGACGTGTACCCTTTACCAAGGATCAACGATACCCTAGATCGTCTTAGTGATGCAAGGTACTTCTCGTCCATTGATCTGAAGACAGGGTATTGGTAAATTCAGGTTGATGAAAGAGACCGAGAAAAGGCCGCCTTCATCACGCCGGATGGATTGTATGAGTTCAAAGTGATGCCATTTAGACTTTCTTCCGCTCCAGCAACCTTCCAGCGTCTAATGGACACAGTACTGGCAGGTCTCAAGTGGCAAATATGTCTCGTATACCTGGACGATGTGGTCGTCTTCGCCTCCAACTTTAGCGACCACCTGAAAAAACTCCGGACGGTACTGGACGCAATTAAGTCATCAGGGCTGACGCTGAAGCAAGAAAAATGCCATTTAGCCGATGAAAAACTACAGTTCCGTGGCCATGTTTTAAGCAAAGATGGCGTAAGACCAGATCCCGAGAAGACAGCCGCTATCGCACAGTTTCCTCAACCGCAAGATAAGGGAGCAGTGCGCCGATTCTTAGGACTGTGCGCCTATTACCGACGCTTCGTCAAGAATCTTTCACACATTGGTGCCCCTTTGACGCAACTCACCAAGTCGGACGCCCCTTTCGAATGGAAAGCTGAGCAACGTGAGGCATTTAAAGAACTTCAACAACGTTTACAGTCGCCGCCTTTGCTAGGTCACTTTGATGAAAATGCCGAAACAGATACATACAGACGCCAGCAGCATCGGTTTAGGTGCTGTTCTCGTTCAGAAGCACAAGGGCTGCGAGCGCGTCATTGCGTATGCAAGCCGCTCACTGTCGAAAGCGGAAGTGAACTATTTCACGTCTGAGAAGGAGTGTCTTGCGATAGTATGGGCCACCTCGACATTCCGCCCATACTTATATGGCAGACCCTTCAATGTCGTAACGGACCATCATGCGTTGTGTGGGTTGGCCAGTTCGAAAGACCCTTCTGGCCGCCTCGCTCGATGGAGCCTACAGCTTCAGGAGTTTGACGTGAAGGTAGTCTACACATCTGGTCGTAAGCACTCCGACGCAGACTGCCTCTCAAGAGCCCCTGTCGGCGCACCACCAAGCCATTAAGACGACGATGCCTTTCTTGGGCCTATCAGCAGCAGCACCTTTGCATTACAGCAGCGCTCAGACCCGATCCTACAACAGTTGATCAACTACTTCGAAGAAAAGGCCTCCATACCGCCTGCACTGTTCAAGCGTGGGATATCCTCCTTCTGTGTGCAAAATGGGGTGGTAGTTAAAGAGAACTTCGCAGCCAATTAGGCAGCTTACCTTCTTGTCGTCCCAAGAAGCCTCAGAGAAGAAATTTTACAAGCGTTACTTGACGAACCCACTGCAGGCCGCCTCGGCTTTACACGCACACTCCACAGAATTCAAGAACGATACTACTGGCCCCGCCTCTCCTCAGATGTTGCGCGGTACGTCAAGAGTTACCGTGAATGTCAGCGCTGGAAGAGACCTCCAACAAAACCAGCTGGATTTCTCAAGCCAATTGAACCCCTGTCGAGACCATTCCAACAGATTGGTATGGACCTGCTTGGACCTTTCCCCACGTCAACATCCGGTAACAAGTGGATCATAGTGGCCACTGATTACCTTACCCGATACGCTCAAGCTAAGGCCCTTCCGAACGGCACAGCCATAGAAGTTGCCAAATTTTTTGTCGAATCAATTCTCCTCCGTCATGGCGCACCTTAGCTACTAATAAGAGACAGGGGAACGGCGTTTACGGCTGATCTTTCTCAGCCAATATTACATTACAGGCATACAGATCACCGGAGAACAACTGCGTACCATCTGCAGACAAATGGTCTCACGGAACGCTTGAACAAGACCATTGTCGATATGCTCGCTATGTACGTGGACACAGAACACAAGACCTGGAACTTAATTCTGCCTTACGAGGTCTTCGCCTACAACACCGCGGTGCAGGAGACCACTAAACTTACACCATTTAATCTCGTCCATGGGAGGGATGCCGTTACTACCCTGGACGCCATGCTGCCTAATGTCACCGATGAAAATAACCTAGACGTGGCCGCCTACCTTCAGCGCGCAGAAGAAGCCCGGCAGCTTGCTCGTCTGCGCATAAAAGACCAACAGCGAAACGACGCAAGACGCTACAACCTGCGGAGACGCGATTTAACATACAGGCCAGGTGACAAAGTCTGGGTTTGGACGCCCGTTCGCCGCCGAGGATTAAGCGAAAAACTCATGCGCCGTTATTTCGGCCTATACAAAGTCATCCGTCAAGTGGGTGAAGTGGACTATGAAGTGGTCCTTGATGGGGCTAGCTCATCCCAACGACGCCGCGCACGACAAGAAGTGGTACACGTCGCCCGTTTGAAGCCCTATCATGCGGGCTAAAGGAGGCTCCCTGTTTGCATCTCTTGTTTTGTTTATGTGTGCGTGATTCGTGCTTATTTGCCATTTACTTTCGCACAGGCTGTCCTTTTGTTTGGTTTTATTTTAAACTAAGCATCGGGTCGATGCTTACGTTGAGGAGGGGAGCAATGCCGCGAGGCGTATTGCGGATAGTGTTGCGCACGCCGATACCGCTGGCACGCGGCCTTATCGTGGTCCAGGATGCACCGCGACTCATCTGCGAAGATCATGGCCCCCACGTCGACCATTCATTGATAACGAGATAGCGCCAGACGCTACGGCGACTGTATCTCGGATGGTGAACGCGCCTTGGGTTCCAGTGGGACATTTCTGTTACCCGACGGCCGTCGAACGCACCTTGCGTTCCAGTGGGACATTTCTGTTACCCGACGGCCGTCGAACGCGCTGTTCGCCTCCCGCTAAGCCGGTGTGTCTTTTTTTCCTTTAGTGGGCGCAAGTCCGCAAAATAAACGGATCTCCTTCTATTTCTACTAATCTCCCAGTCTCCTGTCTTCGGGCTACCCTCACTCTTACGTAACAGTATGTATTTATGCATGTATGTGTGTATATGTGTATGTATGTGTGTATGTGCGTGTTTTTGTAGTGTATGTATGTCGTTATGTGTGTATGTATGTGTGTTTGTGTGTATGTGTGTGTTTGTGTGTATGTATGTCTTTGTATGTGTGGGTGTCTGTATGTATGTATGTATGTATGTATGTATGTATGTATGTATGTATGTATGTATGTATGTATGTATGTATGTATGTATATGTGTGTGGGTACGTATGTGTATAAAAGTCTGTATGTATGTGCATATCTGTGTGTATGTGTGTGTATGTATGTATGTGTGTATTTATGTATGTATATGTGTATGTGTGTATGCGTATGTATGTATGTATGTATGTATGAATGTATGTGTTTGTATGTATGTGTGTGTATGTGTGTATGAGTGTATGCATGTGTGTGTGCATGTGTGTACGTATATGTATGTGTGTATGTATGTATGTGTGTGCATGCATGTGTGTATGTTTGTGTGTATGTGTGTGCATGTGTATGCTTGTGTGTGTATGTATATGTGTGTGTTTGTGAGTGTATATATGTGTGCATGTATGTATGTAGGTATGTATGTGTATGTGTGTATTATGTGTGTATGTATGTGTGTACATATGAGTATGTGTGTGTATGTGTGTGTGTTTATGTGTGTATGAGTGTGTATGTATGTGTGCATGTGTGTATGTATGTGTAGGTATGTGTGTATGTGTGTATGTATGAGTGTATGTGTGTATGTGTATGTTTGTATGTGTGTTTGAGTGTATGTATGTATGTGTGTGTATGTATGTGTGCATGCTTGTATGTATCTGTGAGTGTATGTGTGTATGTGTGAATGTATGTGTTTGTGTCTGTATGTTTGTATATGGACGTGTGTGTATGTGTGTACGTGTGTGTATGAGTGAATGTATGTGTGTGTATGTGTGTATGTATGTGTGTGATTGTGTAAGTGCATATTTAAATGTGTGTGTATGTATGTGTTTGTATGTGTGTGTGCATGTATATGTATTTTTGATTGTATGTGTGTGTATGAATATGTGTATGTTTGTGTGTATGTATGTATGTGTATGTGTGTATGCATGTATGTTAATATGTGTGTACATGTATGTGTATGTGTGTACGTGTGTATATGCATGTATGTATGTATGTGTGTGTGTATGTGTGTATGTGTGAATGTGTGTATGTATGTGTATATGTGTGTATGTGTGTATCTGTGTGTATGTATGTGTATGTATTTGTGTTTGTATATGTGTGTGCATGTATGTGTATGAATAGTGTATGTATGTGTGTATGTATGTATGTGTGTATGTATATATAGATGTATGTGTGTGTATGTGTGTGTATGCGTTGTGTGTTTATGTATGTATGTATGTATGTGTGTATGTATGTATGTATGTAAGTATCTGTGTGTATGTATGTATGTGTGTATGTATGTATGTGTGTGTGCATGTGTGCACATGTATGTGTGTGTATGTGTGTTGAGGTATGTGTATGTGTGTATGTATGTGTGCAAGTGTGTACGTATGAATGTGTGTGCACATGTGTGTGTATGTGTGTATGTGTGTATGTATGTATGTGTGTGTGTATGTGTGTGTGTGTATCTATGTGTGTATATGTGTGTGTATGTATGCATGTATGTGTGTGTATGTATGTGTGTATGATTGTGTATTTAGGTGTGTATGGATTTGTGTATGTATGTTTTTGTGTGTGTATGTAGATATGTGTGTATGAATGTGTGTATGTATGTATATATGTGTGCATATGTATGTGTGAGTGTAAGTATGTGTGTATGTGTGAATGTATGTGTGTGTATGTATGTGTGTGTATGTATGTGTGTATGTGTGTATGTATGTATGTGCATATGTGTGTATGCGTATGTGTATGTCTGTATGTGTGTGTATGAGTGAATGTATGTGTATGGTATGTGTATCAATATATTATGTATGTGTGTATGTATGTAAGTATGTATGTAAGTATGTATGTATAAATGTATGTGTGTGTATATGTTGTGCGTTTATGTATATATGTATGTATGTATGTATGTAAGCATGTATGTATGTATGTATCTGTGTGTATGTATGTATATATGTATGTATGTGTGTGTATGAATTTATGTATGTATATATGTATGAAAGGATGTGTGTCTGTATGTGTGTATGTATGATTTTATGCGTGTGTATGTATGTATGTAAGTATGTATGTATGTATGTATGTGTATGTGCATGTGTATGTATGTATGCGTGTTTGTATATATAAGTGTGTATGTATGTGTGTGTTTGTACGTATGTGTGTATGTGTGTGATGTGTGTATGTATGTATGTGCGCGTATGTGTGTGTATGTGTGTGCGTGTGTATGTATGTGGTTATGTGTGTATGTATGTATGTGTGGGTAGGTATGTGTGTGTATGTATGTGTGTATGTGTGTGTAAGTGTGTATGTATGTATGTATTTGTTTGTATGTATGTGTATGTGTGTATGCGTGTATGTATGTATGTATGTATGTATGTATGTGTGTGCATGTATGTGTGTGTATGTGTTTGTATGTATGTGTGTATGTGTGCATGTGTGTGTATGTATGTGTTTATGTGTATGTATGTGTTTATGTGTGTATGTGTGTGCGTATGTGTGTATGTGCGTGCATGTATGCGGGTATGCATGTATTTGTGGTAGGTATGCGTGTATGTGTTTTTATGTATGTGTGTGTATGTATGTGCATAATTGTATGTGTGTATGTGTGTGTATGTGTGTATCCATGTGTGTATGTATACGTGTATTTGTGTATGTATGTTTGTATGTATGTAGGTATGTATATCTGTCTGTATGTATGAATGTCTGTATGTATGTATGTATGTCCCGCGCGCACAGGCTAGGCAGATTCGTAGTTGGCAAATCTCGACCAGTAATCGTAAAATTTGCTTCTTTTAAGTTCCGAGAAAGCATACTACAGTCTAGAAGTAGTTTTCGCGAGTCTCATGTGTCAATCAGCGAGGATTTCTGCCGCGCAACAAGAAGCGTGCGCAAGAAGCTTTTTGAATTCGGCAGGGCGAGTGGCGAGAAGTATACCGTCAAGTACAATAAGCTTTACATCAACAAAAAGTGCTTTGTGTACTCTCCGGTGACCGACAGCGTTTGTGAGCTGCATACAAATGCGCAGAACTCATCAGAAGCTTCGTCCTCCGCTACGCATGCCGACGAAGATGCGCTCTTATCCTAACAAAGTTCACCCCTCGGCTACTTATCGTAACTACTCAGTTTTATATTCTAACGTACGAAGTGTTCTTAACAAACGGGATGCATTATCTTCAATTTTTGATGACTGCGCCGCCGATGTTGTAGTGTTAACCGAAACCTGGCTTACCCCTAACATTGCAAGTGTAGAGCTGTTCGATTGTGAAAATAATTATACCATTTACAGATGTGATAGAGAAGAATCGCCAGGAGGTGGTGTACTTATAGCCGTAGCTGATTATATAGTTTCTAGCCATATAGTAATAGCATCACCTTTAGAATTTGTCTGTGTTTCCCTCCATGTCAACTATCAAAATGTCATATTTTGTGGCTGTTACCGCCCTCCGAGTGCGACGCCAGAGGTTTGCGAGCAACTGCATGATGCTTTGAATGATATTGTCAAAAGGCACCCGCATACACCTGTTTTTATTCTAGGCGATTTTAACTACCCGAAAATAAACTGGTCACTTCCTTCCTGTTCATTAAGCTCACTTTCAGCCGACAGTTTACATTTCGTGGAACTGTGCGAAGACTTTAACCTTACCCAACTCGTAACGCAACCAACAAGAATGGGCCCCAATTCATCAAATGTTCTTGATCTGATTCTCACCACTGTACCTGACCTTGTCCATTCTATTTCATATATCCCAGGCATAAGTGACCATTGTTTCGTGCACTTCAATCTAACAGGTTCTTTAAGGCGTCGGTCAAACAATTGGAAAACAATAAGAGACTACTCACGCGGCGATTATGACTCAATCAACAGTGAACTCGAATCGAATTTTGAGAGCTTTACTAATGGTTTCTTTGATCGCAGCGTTCAACAAATTTGGAACTTGTTCAAAATGAAAGTTGAATCTTTAATCACGCGATACATTCCCACATACGTTATCAAGGGTCGCCAACGCCCCCCTTGGTTCTCAACTGACTTAAAAAAATTGCGGAATAAAAAGAAACGGTTGTTCCGTCAGGCAAAGCAGACTAATTCGTTAGTACGTTGGCACGTGTACAAATCTGTCCTTTCCGAATACAGAGCAGCTATCAAGGAAGCCAAGCGCGTTTTTCTTAATAATACTCTTCCCTCAATTCTTGTAACCAACCCTTCTAAGTTTTGGAAAACTGTTAAACCTAGGGAAAAGAAAAACATTTCGCTTACGAACTCAGACGGGCAGCCAGTTCGCTGTGAAGAGTGTTGCATTGCATTAAATGATTTTTTTGTTACTTCTTTTTCAAGTTGTTCTGCTTCTGCGTTGCCGCAAATGCCTAGTCGTGATTTTTTACCCATGTATCCTGTTACCGTTGATGCCGTTGGAGTGCAAAATTTAATTCACAAGCTTAAGTTATCCTCTTCTTGTGGCGTAGATGAAATCAACTCAAAGTTTCTAAAAAACACTGCATTGTATTCATCAATTTACTTGTCCTTAATCTTTTCGCAATCTATTCAGACCTCCACTTTGCCGCTTGACTGGAAGGTGGGGAAGGTGGTCCCTCTGCACAAATCTGGTAACACACAGTCTCCTCTCAATTACAGACCAATTTCCCTAACCAGTGTTCCTTGTAAAATGTTAGAACATATAATTTACTCCAACCTTGTCTCATTCCTAGAATCAAATTCTTTTTTTACTCCCTACCAGCACGGATTCCGAAAAAGTTACTCATGTGAAACCCAACTTCTTTATTTTACTAATGACATAGCATCGGCTTTAGATCGCGGCTCACTTGTGCATCGCATTTTTCTTGACTTTCAAAAAGCTTTCGATAAAGTACCTCACCAATTACTCCTCCTGAAAATTAGTGCCTTAAACATTGACCCGAACATTCTTAAATGGATTGAATGCTTTCTGACTAATCGCACTCAGTTTGTAACAACTAATGGCTATAACTCACCTCTTTCTAAAGTAACATCCGGCGTACCCCAAGGTTCCGTATTAGGCCCTTTACTCTTTCTTATATATATTAATGATCTCCTAGACAGCATTAACTCCGCTATAAGGTTATTTGCAGATGATTGTGTAATTTACCGCGAAATAAACAATGAATATGATAACCAATTTCTACAGTCAGACCTTGACACTGTCTCAACCTGGTGCAATAAATGGCTTATGACTCTCAACTCTAACAAATCTAAATGCATGTCAATAACCCGGCGATCTATTTCTCCCCCCTGTACCTACAGAATTAACGCCGTTCCCCTCCAGCATGTCTCTTCATATAAGTACCTCGGCGTTTACATTACCAACAATCTATCTTGGCACACGCATGTTACTTACATCTGTAATAACGCTAACCGAACGCTAGGATACTTACGCCGCAACTTTTCTCGCGCTCCGCTGTCCCTCGAAATTCTATTATACCGATCACTAATTCGCCCAAAGCTTAAGTACGCGTCCGCTATATGGGATCCCGTGCAGCAAAATTTAATTAACGCGTTAGAATCTGTTCAGAACCGCTCAGTTCGGTTCATTTGTTCTAATTATTCCCATACTGCTAGCATATCAGAAGTGAAATCTAACCTTGACCTACCCAATTTAACTGTCCGGAGGAAACTGGCGCGACTGCATTTTTTTCATAAGATATTTTTTCACAATCCATCAATGAAGCGAGACCTCATTTCACAACCGTCATACCACTCATCGCGCATATATATTCAGCATAAGGTTGCCATTCCGTTTTGCCGCACCAAATTCTTTTCAGCAGCCTTCTTACCGAAAACAGCCGCCGATTGGAACCACCTTCCCTCTTCCGTTGTATCAATAACAGACCCTTTGTTATTCAAGACTGCAATTTCTCAGCAATGCTTGTAACTATACGCAGTTTCCATTATCTATCTTTGTCTTGTATGTGCTTGAATTCTTATACATTTTTAGTTGACTTCTGTTGCCTTCCTGATTTGCGCATCTGATACTTGTTTCTTTATTTTGTCTTTTTTTCTTGTGTGTTATATATGTTGTACCCACCCCCTCTGTAATGCCCTACGGGCCCTGAGGGTATTCTAATAAATAAAATAAATGTATGTGTAGGTATGTGTGTATGCATGTATGTGTGTGTATGTATGTGTGTGTATGTTTGTGTATGTGTGAATGTGTGTGCTTATGTGTGTGCGTGTGTATGCATGTGTGTATGTGTGTATCTGTGTGTATGTATGTATGTGTCTATGTATGTATGTATGTATGTATGTATGTATGTATGTATGTATGTATGTATGTATGTATGTATGTATGTATGTGTGTGTATGTATGTACGTATGTGTGTGTGTATGTATGTATGTATGTATGTATGTATGTATGTGTGTGTATATGTGTGTATGTGTATATCTGTGTGTATGTGTGCATGTATGTGTGTATGTATGTATGGGTGTGTAGGTATGTGTGTATGTGTGTGTATGTATGTGCGTGTATGTATGTGTGTATGTGCGTGTATGGGTGTACGTATGTGTGTATGTATAACTGTATTTGTGTATGTATGTTTGTATGTATGTGTATATGTGTGTATGCATGTGTTTGTGTGTATCTATGTGTGTGTATGTGTGTGTATGTGTGTATGTATGTGTGTATGTATGTGTGTATGTATGTGTGTATGTATGTGTTTGTATGCGTGTATGCGTGTATGTATGTATGTATGTACGTGTGTATGTATGTGTGTATGATTGTGTATGTGTGTATCTATGTGTGTGTATGTGTGTGTATGTATGTGTGTATGATTGTGTATGTATGTGAGTATGTATGTATGTATGTATGTATGTATGTATGTATGTATGTATGTATGTATGTATGTATGTATGTATGTATGTATGTATGTATGTGTATGTATGTGTATATGTGTGTGTATGTATGTGTGTATGTATGTGTGTATGTGTGTATGTATGTATGTATGTGTGTATGTGTCTATGTATGTGTGTGTATGTTTGTATGTGTGTTTGAGTGTATGTATGTATGCGTGTGTATGTGTGTGTATGTGTGTGCATGCGTGTGCGT
Organism: Rhipicephalus microplus; assembly: GCF_043290135.1. Classification (NCBI taxonomy): domain Eukaryota; kingdom Metazoa; phylum Arthropoda; class Arachnida; order Ixodida; family Ixodidae; genus Rhipicephalus; species Rhipicephalus microplus. The sequence goes on from NW_027464628.1 coordinate 1,914,018, forward strand.
GTGTATGTATGTGTGTGTGTATGTGGTTATGTGTGTATGTATGTGTGTTTGTGTGTATGTATGTCTGTGTATGTATGTGTGTATGTATGTATGTATGTGTGTGTGGGTATATATGTGTTTAAATGTGTTATGTATGTGTGTATGATTGTGTATGCATGTGTGTATGTGTGTATCTGTGCGTATGTGTGTGTATGTATGTGTGTATTTATGTATGTGTGTATTTATGTATGTATGTGTGTATGTGTGTGTATGCGTATGTATGTATGTATGTATGTGTTTGTATGTATGTGTGTGTATGTGTGTATGTGTGTATGAGTGTATGCATGTGTGTGCGCATGTGTGTACGTATGTGTATGTGTGTATGTATGTGTATGTATGTATGTGTATGTGTATGTATGTGTGCATGTGTGTATGTATCTGTGAGTGTATGTGTGTATATGTGATTGTATGTGTGCATGTGTGTATGTATGTGTGTATGCTTATGTGTGTATGTATGTGTGTAAGTATGTATGCGAATATGTGTGTATGTGTATGTATGTATGTGTGTGTATGTGTGTACATGTGTGTATGAGCGATGTATTTGTATGATGTATGTGTATGTATTTGTGTATGTATGTGTGTGCACATGTATGTGTGTGAATGTGTGTATGTATGTGTGTATGTATGTATGTGTATGTGTGAATGTATGTATATATAAATGTATGTGTGTGTATGTGTTGTGTGTTTATGTATGTATGTATGTATGTATGTATGTATGTATGTGTGTTTGTATGTATGTATGTATGTATGTATGTATGTATGTATGTATGTATGTATGTATGTATGTATGTATGTATGTATGTATGTGAGTATGTATGTATGTATGTGTGTATGTATGTGCGTATGTATGTGTGTGTATGTATGTGTGTAAGTATGTGTATGTGTGTATGTGTGTATGTGTGTGTATGTGTGTGTATGTGTGTGTATGTATGTGTGAATGTATGTGTGTACATGTATGTGTTTATGTATGTGTGTATATGTATGTGTATGTATGTATGTATGTGTATGTGTGTATGTTTGTGTATGAGTGAATGTATGTGTATGTATGTGTGTGTAAGAATGTGTAAGGTATGTGTTTTGTGTGTATGTATGTGTGTATGTGTGTATATGTGTATTTAAATGTGTGTGTATGTCTGTGTATGTGTGTGCATGTATATGTATGTTTGTGTGGATGTGTGTGTATGTATGTACGTATGTATGTATGTACGTATACATGTGTGTGTAACGTGTATGTGTATATGTGTGTATGTGTGTATGTGTGTATGTATTTGTGTATATGTGTATGTATGTATGAGTGTGTATGTGTATGTGTGTATCTGTGTGTGTATGTATGTATGTATGTGTGTATGCATGTATGTGTATGAATATGTGTATGTATATGTTAAGTATGTATGTATGTATGTATGTATGTATATGTGTATGTGTGTGTATGTATGTATGTGTGTATGTATGTATGTATATATGTATGTATAAATGTATGTGTTTATGTGTGTGTATGCGTTGTGGGTTGAGGTATGTATGTATGTATGTATGTATGTGAGTATGTATGTATGTATGTATGTATGTATGTATGCATGTGTGTATGTATGTGTGTATGTACGTGTATGTGTGTTTGTGTGTTTGTGTGTATATGTGTGTATGTGTGTAGGTATGTGTGTATGTATGTATGTGAGTATGTATGTATGTATGTATGTGTGTATGAATGTGTGTATGTGTGTGTATGTGTGTGTGTATGTATGTATGTGTGCATGTGTGTATGTGTGAATGTATGTGTGTACATGTATGTGTTTATGTATGTGTGTATATGTATGTGTATGTATGTATGTGTATGTGTGTATGTATGTGTGTGTGCATGTATATGTATGTTTGTGTGGATGTGCGTGTATGTATGTACGTAAGTATGTATGTACGTATACGTGTATGTGTGTAACATGTATGTGTATATGTGTGTATGTGTGTATGTGTGTATGTATGTATGAGTGTGTAACTTTGTGTGTATGTGTGTATCTGTGTGTATGAATGTATGTATGTGTGTATGCATGTATGTGTATGAATATGTGTATGTATATGTGTATGTATGTATGTATTTATGTATGTATATGTGTATGTGTGTATGTATGTATTTATGTATGTATATGTGTATGTGTGTATGTATGTGGGTATGTGTGTATGTATGTATATATGTATGTATAAATGTATGTGTGTATGTGTGTGTATGCGTTGTGTGTTAAGGTGTGTATGTATGTATGTAAAGGTGTGTGTATGTGTGTGTATGTATGATTGTGTGCATGTGTGTGTATATATGTATGTATGTATGTATGTATGTATGTATGTATGTATGTATGTATGTATGTATGTATGTATGTATGTATGTATGTATGTGTGTGTGTATTTGCATGTGTATGTATGTATGCATGTGTGAATGTATGTATGCATGTCAGTATGTATGTGTGTGGGTATGTATGTGTTTATGTATGTGTATATGTGTGTATGTATGTGTATGTGTATCTATATGTGTGTATGATTGTGTATGCATGTGTGTATGTGTGTATCTGTGTGTATGTATTAATGTGTCTAAGTATGTATGTATGTATGTATGTGTGTTGTGTGTATGTATGTATGTGCATGTATTTGTGTGTTTGTGTGTGTGTATGTATGTGGTTATGTGTGTATGTATGTGTGTTTGTGTGTATGTATGTATGAATGTTTGGGTAGGTAGTGTATGTATCTGCGTGTATGTATGCGTGTGTATGTGTGTATCTGTGTGTTATATGCTTATGTGTTTGTATATTTGTGTGTATGTGTGTATGTGTATGTTTATGTATGTATGTATGTATGTATGTATGTATGTGTGTATGTATGTGTGTGTATGAGTGTTTGTATATGTGTGTACGTATGTGTGTATGTATGTGTGTGTACATATGTGATGTATGTATGTATGTATAAATGTGTGTGCATGTATGTGTGTGTATGTGTGTCTGTGTGAGAACGCGTGTGTGTGTATTTGTAAATGTGTGTGTATGTATGAGTGCATATATATGTGTATGTGTATGTGTTTATGTATGTGTGTATGTATGAATGTATGTATGTGTGTGTATGTAAGTATATGTATGTATGTATGTATGTATGTATGTATGTATGTATGTATGTATGTATGTATGTATGTATGTATGTATGTATGTGTATGTACGTATGTGTATGTATGATTGCATGTATGTGTGTGTATGTATGTATGCATGTGTGTGTATATCTATGTGTGTATGTATGTGTGTGTTTGTATGTATGTATGTGTGTATGTATGTGTTTATGTGTATGTATGTGTTTATGTGTGTATGTGTTTGCGTATGTGTGTATGTGTGTGCATGTATGTGGGTATGCATGTATTTGTGGTAGGTACATGTGTATGTGTTTGTATGTATGTGTGTGTATGTATGTGCATAATTGTATGTGTGTATGTGTGTATGTGTGTATCTATGTGTGTATGTATATATGTATTTGTGTATGTATGTTTGTATGTATGTAGGTATGTATGTCTTTCTGTATGTATGTTTGTATGTATGTATGTATGTATGTGTAGGTATGTGTGTATGCATGTATGTGTGTGTATGTATGTTTGTGTATGTGTGAATGTGTGTGTATGTGTGTATGTAGGTATGTATGTATGTGTGTGTATGTATGTATGTGTGTGTATGTGTGTATGAGTGTATGTATGTGTGTGTACGTATGTGTGTGCTTATGTGTGTATGTGTGTATCTATGTTTGTGTGCATATGTGTGTATCTATGTATGTGTGTGCATGTATGTGTGCATGTGTGTGCGTATGTGTGTGCATGTATGTTTGTATGTATATATGTGGTGTATGTATGTGTGTATGTGTGTGTGTCTGTGTGTGTATGTATGTGCGTGTATGTATGGGTGTATGTATGTGTGTATGTATATGTGTATGTATGTGTTTGAATGCGTGTATGTGTGTGTATGTAGATATGTGTGTATGTATATGTGTATGTGTGTATGTATGTATGTATGTGTGTGTATGTATGTATGGGTGTATGTGTATGTATGTATGTATGTATGTATGTATGTGTGTGTGTATGTAGGTGTTTGTGTGTGTATCTATGTGTGTATGTATGTGTGTATGTATGTGTGTATGTGTGTATGTATGTATGTATGTATGTGTGTGGGTATGTATGTGTATAACTGTGTGTATGTATGTGTGTATGTATGTATGTGTGTATGATTGTGTATGCATGTGTGTATGTGTGTATCTGTGCGTATGTGTGTGTAGTTATGTATGTGTGTATTTAAGTATGTATGTATGTGTGTATGTGTGTGTATGCGTATGTATGTATGTATGTATGTGTTTGTATGTATGTGTGTGTATGTGTGTATGTGTGTGTATGAGTGTATGCATGTGTGTGTGCATGTGTGTAGGTATGTGTATGTGTGTATGTATGTGTATGTATGTATGTAAGTGTGCGCATGTATGCGTGTATGTTTGACTGTATGTGTGTATGTGTTTGTATGTTTGTGCATGTGTATGCATGTATGTATGTATGTATGTATGTATGTATGTATGTATGTATGTATGTATGTGTGAATGTATGTATACATGTAAGTATGTATGTGTGTGTGTATGAATGTGTGTATGTGCGTATACGTGTGTATGTGTGTGCACGTGTATGTATCTGTGTATGTATGTGCTTATGTGTGTATGTGTGTGTGTTTGTGTGTATGTGTGTGTGTGTGTTTGTGTGCATGTATGCTTGTGTATGTATGTGTGTATGTATGTGCTTATGTGTGTATGTATGTGTGTATGTGTGTGTGTTTGTGTGTATGTGTGTGTGTTTGTGTGTATGTATGCCAGTGTATGTATGTATGTATGTATGTGTGGGTATGTATGTGTATATATGTGTGTGTATGTATGTGTGTATGTATGTATGTATGTGTGTATGTATGCGTATGTGTATATGTATGTGTGTATAATTGTGTATGCATGTGTGTATGTGTGTCTCTGTGTGTATGTATGTATGTGTCTATGTATGTATGTACGTATGTATTTATGTATGTATGTGTGTTGTGTGTATGCATGTATGTGCATGTATGTGTGTTTGTGTGTGTGTGTATGTATGTATGTGGTTATGCGTGTATGTGTGTGTGTATGTGTGTATGTATGTATGAATGTGTGGGTAGGTAGTGTATGTATCTGCGTGTATGTATGTGTGTGTATGTGTGTTTATGTGTGTGTATGTGTGTATTTGTGTGTATGTATGTGTTATGTCTGTTTATGTGTGTGTTTCTATGTGTGTATGTAAGTGTATGTGTGTGTATGTATGTGTGTGCATGTGTGTATGTGTGTGTATGTGTGTATCTGTGTGTTATAGCATATGTGTATGTATATATGTGTGTATGTGTGTATGTATGTATGTATGTATGTATGTATGTATGTATGTATGTATGTATGTATGTATGTGTGCGTGTATGTATGTATGTATGTATGTATGTATGTATGTATGTATGTATGTATGTATGTATGTATGTATGTATGAGTGTTTGTATGTGTGTATGTATGTGTGTACATATGTGTGTATGTATGTGTGTGTACGTATGTGATGTATGTATGTATGTGTGTATGTGTGTATGTGTGTGTATGATTGTGTTTATGTGTATGTATGTGTTTATGTGTGTATGTGTGTGCGTATGTGTGTATGTGTGTGCATGTATGTGGGTATGCATCTATTTGTGGTAGATACGTGTGTATGTGTTTGTATGTATGTGTGTGTATGTATGTGCGAATGTGTGTGTATGTCTGTATGTATGTGTGTGCATGTGTAAATCTGTGTGTATGTGTGTGTATGCAAGTATGTAGGTATGTATGTATGTGTGTGTATGTATGTATGTGTGTGTATGTGTGTATGAGTGTATGTATGTGTGTGTATGTATGTGTGTGCTTATGTGTGTATCTATGTATGTGTGTGCATGTATGTGTGCATGTGTGTGCGTATGTGTGTATGTATGTGTGTGCATGTATGTTTGTATGTATATATGTGGTGTAGGTATGTGTGTACGTGTGTGTGTATGTGTGTGTATGTATCTGCGGTTATGTATGTGTGTATGTGTATGTATGGGTGTATGTATGTGTGTATGTATGTGTATGTATGTGTTTGAATGCGTGTATGTGTGTATGTATGTATGTATGTATGTATGTAGGTGTGTGTGTGTGTATCTATGTGTGTATGTATGTCTGTGTATGTATGTGTGTATGTATGTGTGTATGTGTTTATGTATGTATGTATGTGTGTGTGGGTATGTATGTGTATAAATGTGTGTATGTATGTGTGTGTGTATGTGTGTGTATGATTGTGTATGCATGTGTGTATGTGTGTATCTGTGTGTATGTGTGTGTTTGTATGAGTGTATTTATGTATGTGTGTATTTATGTATGTATGTATGTGTGTATGTGTGCGTATGCGTATGTATGTATGTATGTATGTATGTATGTATGTATGTATGTATGTATGTATGTATGTATGTATGTATGTATGTATGTATGTATGTATGTATGTGTGTGTATGTGTGCATGTGTGTATGAGTGTATGCATGTGTGTGTGCATGTGTGTACGTATGTGTATGTATGTATGTGTGCGCATGTATGTGTGTATGTTTGTCTGTATGTGTGTATGTGTTTGTATGTGTTTGCATGTATATGCATGTGTGTGTATGTATAAGTGTGTGTTTGTGAGTGTATATGTGTGTACAATTATGTATGTAGGTATGTATGTGTATGTGTGTACGTATGAGTATGTGTGTATGTGTGTATGTATGTGTGTATGTGTATTTTTGTATGTGTATTTTTGTATGTGTGTTTGAGTGTATGTATGTATGTATGTATGTATGTATGTATGTATGTGTGTATGTGTATGTACGTGTGCATGTGTGTATGTATCTGTGAGTATAAGTATGTGTGTATGTGTGAATGTATGTGTGTATGTGTGTATGTGTATGTGTGTTTATATATGTGTGTAAGTATGTATGTGAATATGTGTGTATGTGTATGTGTATGTATGTATGTGTGTGCGCATGTATGTGTGTGAATATGTGTATGTATGTGTGTATGTATGTATGTGTATGTGTGAATGTATGTATGTGTGTATGTATGTATATATAAATGTATGTGTGTGTATGTGTTGTGTGTTTATGTATGTATGTATGTATGTATGTATGGGTGTATGTATGTATGTATGTATAAGTGTGTGTATGTATGTATGTATGTATGTATGTATGTATGTATGTGTGTGTTTGTATGTATGTATGCATGTATGTATGTATGTATGTATGTATGTGTGCAAGTGTGTATGTATGTGTGTATGTATGTAGGTATGTATGTGTGTATGTATGTGTGTATGTATGTATGTGAGTATGTATGTATGTATGTGTGTATGTATGTGTTTATGTATGTGTATGTGTGTGTATGTGTGTGTATGTATGTGTGTATGTATGTGTGCATGTATGTATGTATGTGAGTATGTATGTATGTATGTGTGTATGTATGTGTGTATGTATGTGTGTATGTGTGTATGTGTGTGTGTGTATGTGTGCATGTGTGTATGGGTGAATGTATGTATGTACATGTATGTGTTTATGTATGTGTGTATATGTATGTGTATGTATGTATATGTGTATGTGTGTATGTTTGTGTATGAGTGAATGTATGTGTATGGTAGTGTGTGTAAGAATGTGTTAGGTATGTGTTATGTGTGATTGTATGTATGTGTATGTATGTATATGTGTATTTAAATGTGTGTGTATGTATGTGTGTGTATGTGTGTGTGCATGTATATGTATGTTTGTGTGCATGTGTGTGTATGTATGTACGTATACTTCTATGTGTGTAACGTGTATGTGTATATGTGTGTATGTGTGTATGTGTGTATGTATGTGTGTACGTATTTGTGTATATGTGTATGTATGTATGAGTGTGTATCTTTGTGTGTATGTGTATGTGTGAATGTGTGTGTATGTATGGATGTATGTGTGTATGCATGTATGTGTATGAATATGTGTATGTATATGTTATGTATGTATGTATGTATATGTGTGTGCGTGTTTGTATGTATGTATGTGTGTATGTATGTATATATGTATGTATAAATGTATGTGTGTATGTGTGTGTATGCGTGTTGTGTTAAGGTATGTATGTATGTATGTATGTATGTATGTATGTATGTATGTATGTGTGTACGTATGTATGTATGTATGTATGTATGTGTGTGTATGTGCGTGTGTATGTATGTATGCATGTGTGAATGTATGTATGCATGTAAGTATGTATGTGTGTGTGTATGAATGTGTGTGTATGTGCGTGTATGTGTGTATGTGTGTGCGTGTGTATGTATCTGTGTAAGTATGTGCTTATGTGTGTATGTATGTGTGTATGTGTGTGTGTTTGTGTGTATGTGTGTGAGTGTGTGTTTGTGTGTATGTATGTGTGTATGTGTGTATGTATGTATGTATGTATGTACGTATGTATGTATGTATGTATGTATGTATGAATGTATGTATGTGTGGGTATGTATGTGTATATATGTGTGTATGTATGTGTGTAAGTGTGTATGTGTCTATGTATGTATGTATGTATGTATGTATGTATGTATGTATGTATGTATGTGTGTGTATGTATGTATGTATTTGTATGTGTGTATGTATGTGGGTATGTGTGTATGTGTGTATGTATGTGTGTATGTAAGTGTATGTGTGTATGTATGTGGGTATGTGTGTATGTGTGTGTATGTATGTGTGTATGTAAGTGTATGTGTGTGTGCGTATGTATGTATGTTTGTGTATGTGTGTGTATGCGTTGTGTGTTAATGTATGTATGTATGTGTATATATGTATGTATGTGTGTATAAGTGTGAATGTATGTATGTGTATGTATATATATATATATATATATATATATATGTAACAGTGTGTGTATGTGTTTGTATGTATGTGTGTATGTAAGATTGTATATATATGTGAATGTATGTATGTATGTATGTGTGTGTGTATGTATGTATGTATGTGTGCATGTGTGTATATACATGTGTGAATGTATGTATGTGTGTGTGTTTGTATATATGTGTGTGTATGTACGTATATTTGTATGTATGTGTGTGTTGTGTGTATGTATGTATGTGCGTGTATGTGTGTGTTTGTGTGTGTGTTTGTGTGTCTGTATATGTGTGTTTGTATGCGTGTATGTGTGTATGTGTGCATGCATGTACGTGTATGAATATATGTATGTATGTGTGTATGTATGTGTGTGTATGTATGTATGTGTATGTATGTGTGTGTTTGTGTGTGTATGTATGTGTATGTGTGTGTATGTATGTGTGTATGTGTGTGTATATGTGTGTTTCTTTGTGTGTATGTAAGTGTGTGTGTGTATGTATGTGTGTGCATGTGTGTATGTGTGTGTATATCTGTATCTGTGTGTGTGTGTGTGTGTGTTATATGTATGTGTGTATGTATATAATTGTGTATTTGTGCATGTGTATGTATTTATGTATGTATGTGTGAATGTGTGTATGTATGTGTGCATGATTGTGTATGTAGCTGAGTTTGTATGTGTGTATGTATGTATGTGAGTATGCATGTATGTATGTATGTATGTGTGTATGTATGTGTGTATGTGTGTGTATGCAGGTACTCGGCTGTTGACCCGCACGTCGCCTGTTTGAATCCCGGCTGCGGCGGCTGCATTTCCGATGGAGGCAGAAATGTTGTAGGCCCGTGTGCTCAGATTTGGGTGCACGTTAAAGAACCCCAGGTGGTCGAAATTTCCAGAGCCCTCCATTACGGCGTCTCTCATAATCATATGGTGGTTTTGGGACGTTAAACCCCACATATCAATCAATGTGTGTGTATGTGTATATGTGTGTGTATGTATGTGTGTATGTATGTGTGCATGTGTGTATGTATGTATGTGTGTGTATGTGTGTATGTGTCTATGTATGTGTGTGTATGTTTGTATGTGTCTTTGAGTGTATGTATGTATGTATGTGTGTATGTATGTGTGCATGTGTGTGTATATGTGTGAATGTATGTGTGTATATGTATGTGTGTATATGTATGTGCATATGTATGTGTATATGTATGTGTGTATGTATGTATATGTGTATGTGTGTATGTGTGTATGTGCATATGAGTGTATGGTCATGTATGTATATATGTGTATGTGTGTACATTTGTGTATGAGTGAATGTATGTATGTGTATGTGTGTGTGCATGTATGTGTATGTTTGTGTGTGTATGTATGTACGAATGTATGTACGTATACGTGTATGTGTATGTATGTGTATGTGCGTATGTGTGTATGTATATATGTCTGTGTATACGTGTGTATGTATGTATGAATGTGTATCTTTGTGTGTATGTTTGTATGTGTGTATCTGTGTGTATGAATGTAAGTGTATGTATTTGTGTATATATCTATGTGTGTATGTATGTATGTATGTGTATGTGTGTATGTATGTGTATGAGTGTATGTATGTATGTAAAAATGTATGTGTGTGTATTTGTGTGTATGCGTTGTGTGTTTATGTATATATGTAGGAACGTATGTATGTATGTATGTGTGTATGTGTATGTATGTATGTATGTATGTATGTATGTATGTATGTATCTGTGTGTATGTATGTGTGTGTACGTATGATTATATGGATTTTTGTGTATGTAGTTATGTATGTGTGTGAATGTATGTATGCGTGTAAGTATGTATGTGTGTATGTGTGTGTTTGTATATATATGTGTATGTGTGTGTTTGTATGTATGTGTGATGTGTGCATGTATGTATGTGCGTGTATGTGTGTGTATGTGTGTGCATGCGTGTGCGTGGGTATGTATGTGTGTATGTGTATGTATGGGTGTATGTATGTGTGTATGTACAAGTGTATTTGTGTATGTGTGTGTATGTAAGTATGTAGGTATGTAGGTATGCATGTGTGTATGTATGTTTGTATGTATGTGTGTGTATGTATGTGTTTGTTTGCGTGTATGTGTGTGTATGTATGTGTGAATGTGTGTATGTATGTGTGTATGATTTTGTATGTATGTGTGTATGGATTTGTGTATGTATGTTTTTGTGTGTGTATGTGGATATGTGTGTATGTTTGTGTGTATGTGTATGTATGTATGTATGTATGTATGTATGTATGTATGTATGTATGTGTGTGTATGGATATGTGTATATGTGGGTATCTGTGTGTATGTGTGTATGTGTGTATGTATGTGTGCATGCATGTGTGTGTATGTTTGTATGTGTGTTTGAGTGTATGTATGTATGTGTGTGTATGTATGTGTGCATGTATGTGTGTATGTGTGCAAGTGTGTGCGTATTTGTGTATGTATGTGTTTGCATGTATGTGTGTGTAGGTATGTGTGTATGTGTGTGTCTGTGTGTGTATGTATGTCTGTATGTGTATGTATGTGTGTATGTATGTGTGTATGTATGTTTGTATGTGTGTGTATGTATAAGTGTATTTGTGTATGTATGTTTGTATGTATGTGTGTATGTATGTATGCATGTGTTTGTGTGTATGGATATGTGTATGTATGTATGTGTATATGTATGAGCGCATGTGTATTTGTATGTGTGTATGTGTTTGTATGTGTGTGCTTGTGTATGTATGTAAGTATATAAATGTGTGTATACTTGTATGTGTGTATGGTTGTGCATGTGTGCATGTGTGCGTATGTATGTGTGTGTACGTGTGATGGTGTATGTGTAGGTATGTGTGCATGTATGTGTGTATGTATGTGAGTGTGCAAATGGGTATGTATGTAAGTGTGTGCACGTGTGTGTACGTATGTGTGTATGTGTGTATGTATGTATGTGTGTGTATATGTAGGTGTGTATCTATGTGCGTGTATGTGTGTGTATGTATGTGTGTATGTATGTGTGTATGTATGTGTATGTATACGTGTATGTGTGTGTATTTATGTGTGAATGGGTGTATGTATGTGTGTATGATTGTGTATGTAGGTGTGTATGGATTTGTGCATGCCTGTTTTTGTGTGTGTGTGTAGATATGTGTGTATATATGTGTGTATGTATGTATGTGTGTGTATGTATGTATGGGAGTATGTGTATGTATGTATGTATGTATGTATGTATGTATTTATGTATGTATGTATGTATGTATGTATGTATGTGTATATGTATATGTGTGTGTATGTCTGTATCTGTGTGTATGTGTGTGTATGTGTGTATGTGTGTGTATGTATGTGTTCATGTGTGTATGTATGTGTGAGCGTAAGTATGTTTGTATGTATGTGTGTGTACGTATGTGTGTGTGTATGCATGTGTATGTATGTGTGTATATGTATGTGTGTGTATGTATGTGTGTATGTATGTATGTGCGCGTATGTGTGTGTATGCGTGTGCGTCTGTATATATGTGTGTGTATGTATGTGGTTATGTGTGTATGTGTGTGTTTGTGTGTATGTATGTGTGTGTATGTATGTGTGTATGTATGTATGTATGTATGTGTGGGCAGGTATGTGTATATATGTGTGTATGTATGTGTGTGTATGTGTGTATGTGTATTTAAATGTGTGTGTATGTATGTGTGTGTATGTGTGCGTGCATGTATATGTATGTTTGTGTGGAAGTGTGTGGATGTATGTAGGTATGTATGTACGTATACGTGTATGTGTGTGACGTGTTTGTGTATATGTGTGTATGTGTGTATGTGTGTATGTATTTGTATAAGTGCTGTATGTATGTATGAGTTTGTATCAATGTGTGTATGTATGTATATGTATTTGTGTATGTATGTATGTGTTTATGCGTGTATGTGTATGTATGTATGTATGTGTATGTGTATGTAAATGTAAGTATGCGTGTATGTATGTATGTATGTATGTATGTATGTATGTATGTATGTATGTATAAATGCATCTGTATATATGTGTGTGTATGCGTTGTGTGTTTATGTATGTATGTATGTTTGTATGTATGTATGTGTTTGTATGTATGTATGTATGTAAGGGAGTGTGTATGTGTGTGTATGTATGTGTGTATGTATGATTGTGTGCATGTGTGTGTATGTATGTGTATGTATGTATGTGTGTATGTGTGTGTATGTGTTTGCGTGTGTATGTATGTGTGTATGTATGTGTGTTTGTGTGTATGTATGACTGTGTATGTATGTATGTATGTATGTATGTATGTATGTATGTATGTATGCATGTATGGGTATGTATGTGTATATATGTGTGTATGTAAGTGTGTATATGTGTATGTGTGTATGTATGTGTATGTGTATATGTATGTGTGTATGATTGTGTATGCATGTGTACCTGTGTGTATGTGTGTGTATGTATGCATGTGTCTCTCTGTATGTGTCTGTCTGTATGTGTGTATGTATGTATGTGTATAGCAGCGTGTCTCGACAATAACGGCCAAATTGATCCTATATTTTAGATTTTAAAAAGCTTTCGACAAGGTACCACACGACAAATTAATAGCAAAACCTAAAGACATTCACTTTCCGGATATTTTAGGGGCGAAGCTCCTTAGGGCGTGGGCTGTGCGTCCCCTGTAGCCTGTATGTAGCCACCTCTAGTTTAGTTCTTGCAGTGTTCACTAGATGGCGGTACCGTCCCTTGTATGTAGCCACCTCTAGTTTAGTTCTTGCAGTGTTCACTAGATGGCGGTACCATCTCCTGTATGTAGCCACCTCTCGTTTAGTTCTTGTAGTGTTTACTAGATGGTGGTACTTGTAGCTGATGATGAAAAGATGCAAGATGTTATAAACTAGAAAGCAGTACTTATAGTTGATGAAAGACGCGAGATCTTATAAAATAGGAATGATGTCACATATGGCACGTGTCATTGGTTGAAGGCAATCATTCGATTTAGTGCGGCGACGTACGCTAGGGGGAGCGATGTAATAAAATCGAGTGGGCAAAATGTACACAGGATTCATGGTTTACCAGGTTTACCTCCGGAGCTTCGCCCACTCATCATCATTCACTTCGTGGATATGGCGGAATTTTTTTGTTTCCTGGATTGCAGCCTACCTATTTAACCGCCAACAGCTTGTAAAAATTAACGAAGAAGAATCTCGGTGTCTTCCTGTCACCTCTGGGGTTCCACAAGGTAGTGTTTTGGGAGCATTACTTTTTTGTTGTATATTAACGATTTAGTAACTGTTGTTGACCCTACTGTTCAAATTCGATTGTTCGCTGACGACTGTGTTTTGTTTCGGCAAGTCACATGTACTAATGATCAGAACGAACTCGAGAAAAACATTGAAAACATGCGGGAGTGGTGTGTAGAATGGGGAATGGAATTGAATTTGGAAAAAAAGTGTATATCTCTGTGTAACGAGAAAGAAAAACCCTAGTGAACACGTGTATAAATTAGGATCGTCTTCTCTCACACAGGTTGACAGTTATAAGTACCTCGGCGTAACGCTAACAAACAACTTATCATGGAACATGCACTTAGATAATATTTGCTCGTCTGCCTTTAGGAAATTATGCTTACTAAGATATAAGCTCAGAAATTCCCCTCCAAACGTAAAGCTACTTAGTTATTTCACTTTCGTTAGGCCGAAGCTGGAGTATGCGAGTATCGTGTGGGACCCCCATACTAAACAAAACGTTAAAAAACTTGAGAGGATTCAGCGGAAGGCCATTCGGCTTGTTAATTCTAGGTTTTTGCGAACGGACTCCCCCACAGACCTAGTGCTAGCTAATAATATTCCTTCCCTTCAGGATCGTAGAAAGAATCCCGCCTTGATTTTCTGTCTCTTTTATATAATCGCAAACTTTCCCTTGATCCTACCCCTTTTCTTTCTCCATTAAACACAAGACCGACAAGACATCGCCAGCCAAATGCACTAACTCCGTACTTCGCGAGAACGGACACGTTCAAATTTTCATTTTTTCCACGCACCATTTCAGACTGGAACCAGACAATCGAATGTAGTACTTGCGATACTTAGTAACTGTGTACTGTTTTTTGCGTGTATAGTATTTCTCTTTGCATTACACCATGCCCTCCTGCTTGGACCAATGTGTGGTCCGCAGTATGTATTAAATAAATAAATAAAATGTGTCTATGTATGTATGTATGTATGTGTATGTATGTATGTATGTATGTATGTATGTATGTATGTATGTGTGTGTTTGTATGTATATTTGTGTATGTGTGTATGCGTGTACGTATGTGTGTATGTATGTCTGTGTGTTTGTGTGTGGATATATGTGTGCATGTATATATGTATGTAGGTATGTATGTGTGTGTATGTATGTATGTATTTCTGTATGCAATTGTATGTGTGTATGCATGTGTCTATGTGTTTATATGTGTGTATGTGTGTATGTGTGTGTATGTATGTGTCTATGTGTGTATATGTATGCATGTATGTAAGAGTATGTGTGTATGTATGTACGAGTGTGCATGTGTTTATGTGTGTATGTGTATGTATGTATGTATGTATGTATGTGTGTATGTGTGTGTAGGTGTGTGTTTATGTATGTATGTATGTATGTATGTGTGTATGTATGTAGGTATGTGTGTATAAGTGTGAATGTATGTATGTGTATGTATGTATGTATGTGTGTATGTATGTGTGTATGTATTTGTGTATGTATGTGTATGTATGTATGTGTGTATGCATGTATGTATGTGTGTATGTATGTGTGTGCATGTATGTGTTTATGTATGTGCATGTATGTATGTGTGTGTACGTGTGTGTATGCGTGTATGTATAAGTGTATTTGTGTATGTATGTTTGTATGTATGATTGTATGTGTGTACACATGTGTCTATGTGTACGTATGTGTGTATGTAAGTGTCTGTATGTGTGTGTATGTGTGCGTATGTATGTGTGCGTATGTATGAGTGTATGTGTGTTGGTTTATGTGTATGTATGTGTGTATGTGTGTATATGGGTATGTATGTGTGTGTGCAAGTGTGTATGTATGTATTTGTGTGCACCTGTGTGTATGTATGTTTGTGTATGCATGTATGTGTGTGTATCTATGTGTGTGTATGTGAGTGTTTGTATGTGTGTATGTGTGTATGTATGTGTGTATGTATGTTTTTGTGTGTGTGTATGTATGTATATATGTGTGTATGTATGTATGTGTGTATATGTATGCGTATGTATGTATGTGTGTGAAAGTATATATGTGAGTATGTGTGTATGTATGTATGTATGTATGTGTGTGTATGTATGTGTGTATGTATGTTTGTACGTATGTATGTATGTCTGTCTGTATGTATGAATGTCTGTTTGTATGTATATATGTATGTATGTGAGGTATGTGTGTATGCGTGTATGTGTGTATATATCTGTGTGTATGTATGTGTGTATGGTTGTGTATGATTGTGTGTATGCTTGTGTGTATGTGTGTGTGTATGTATGTGTGTGCATGTATGTGTGTGCTTATGTGTGCATGTGTGTATATATGTGTGTGTACGTATGTGTGTATCCATGTATGTGTGTACATGTATGTGTGTGTGTGCATGTGTGTGCGTATGTGTGTATATATGTGTTTGCATGTATGTGTGTATGTATGTGTGTGTAGGTATGTGTGTATGTATGTGCGTGTATGTATGTCTGAATGTGTATGTATGGGTGTATGTATGTGTGTATGTATAAGTGTATTTGTGTATGTATGTGTGTATTGTGTATGCATGTGTTTGTGTGTTTGTATATGTGTAGGTATGTATGTGTATATGTACGAGCGCATGTGTATCTGTATGTGTGTATGTGTTTGTATGTGTGTGCTTGTGTATGTGTGTATATAGGTGTGTGTATACATGTATGTGTGTATGTGTGTGTGTGTATGCGTGCGTATGTATGTGTGCGTATGTTTGTTGGTGTATGTGTAGGTATGTGTGCATGTATGTGTGTATGTATGTAAGTGTGTATGTATATGTAGGTGTGTATCTATGTGTGTGTGTATATATGTGTATGTATGTGTGTGTATGTATGTGTTTGTATGCGTGTATGTGTGTGCATGTGTGAATGTGTGTATGTATGTGTGTATGATTGTGTATGTAGGTGTGCATGGATTTGTGTATGTTTTTGTGTGTGTATGTAGATATGTGTGTATGTATGTGTGTATGTATGTATGTGTGCGTAAGTATGTATGGGAGTATGTTTATGTATGTATGTATGTATGTATGTATGTATGTATGTATGTATGTATGTATGTATGTATGTATGTATGTGTGTATGTGTGTGTATGTATGTGTGTGTAGGTATGTGTGTGTGTTTGAGTGTATGTATGTATGTATGTGTGTGTATGTGTGCATGTGTGTATGTATGTGTGAGTGTAAGTATGTGTGTATTTATGTGTGTTTATGTATGTGTATGTATGTGTGTATATGCATGTGTTTATGTATGTATGTGTGTATGTGTGTATGTGTGTATGTATGTGTGTATGTAGGTATGTGCGTATGTGTGTATGTGTGTGTATGAATAGGTGTATGTGTGTATGTATGTGTGTAGGTATATGTTATGTGTGCATGTATGTGGGTGTATGTGTTTATGTGTATTTAAATGTGTGTGTATATATGTGTGTGTATGTGTGCGTGCATGTATATGTATGTTTGTGTGTATGTGTGTGTATGTGTGTATGTATGTATGTGCGTATACGTGTATGTGTGTATGTATGTGTATGTGTGTATATGTGTGTATATGTGTGTATGTGTGTGTATGTGTGTATGTGTGTATGTATGTGTGTATGTGTGAATGTATGTATGCGTGTATGTATGTATGTATGTATGTGTGTGTTTGTATATATATATGTGTGTATGTATGTATGTATGTATGTTATTTATAATTATTTACAGGTACCTTACAGGCCTTTGGTTAAGGCATTGAGTAAGGGGGGCTAACAAAGACATGTACAACAAGTAAAAGGGCGAAAGGTGTCAAAACTTAAGCTCGAGACATGAGTAACAAATAAACCTGAAATAAAAAGGTATAAATTGACATCATACATCGTTACCAAAAAACTAGAAAGATGCAGTTCATGGCACCCAGCAGTTAGGAAGTGTACAATACGTGTAAGTTAAACTGGCACAGATTGTGGTATAATACACTGGGAAAATCATGAAAGCGCTTGCAGGAAGTGTGAACAGTTCGTCCTAAGCAAACAAAAATAAAGCACAAAAAATAAGGGGGCAATAAGCGCTATAAAAAAAACTTTTTGCACAGCATTATGAATGTCATATACATACAAGAACGAAGCTGTGAACATGAAATTATCAACCAAAATGTAAGACCAATTTGTTGCGGAAGGAAACAGGGTTAGTGCAGATACCAAGTTATCGGGAAGATCGTTCCACAACGTGATGGCACGAGGCAAAGCGGATGCGTTAAAAGAGTTCGTTTTGCCGTACCTGCGCGAGAAACTACGCCGGTTGTGTAGTCTAGTTGATAAATAGGAGGCTCGTTCATTTGGAAGTCTGGTCATTTTGGTGCTATTGACGTATTTATGAAAGAGGCATAAAAGAGAAATGTTGCGTCGAGTGGATAATAATTGAAGTGAATAATCCATTTTAAGTTGTGTTACGCTGCAGCAGAAATTATAATTACGAGAAATGAATCGGACTGCCCTATTTTGAACTGCCTCGATCATGTTGGTTAAGTAATTTTGGTGGGGGGACCAGATTGGTGAGGCAAATTCAAGTTGAGGTCGAACAAAAGTTTCGTAAGCTAGTTTTCGGACATTAGCGGGGTAAGAATGTAAGTTACGGCGTAGGTATCCCAGTGATCTCGAGGCATTTGCGCAGATGTTAGTGATGTGAGAGGACCATGAAAGATTTTGTGTGAAGTGTAGGCCCAAATATTTGTATGTGGAAACATGGGAGAGCGGGTCATTATTTATACGGTATGAAAAAATGGAGGGGTCATGCTTACGGCTAAATGAGATGGTTTTGCTTTTTGATGCATTTAGAACCATTTGCCACGTCTCACATCATTTCATAATTACATCAAGGTTTTTCTGTAGTGCGTAATGATCGTTAACATTGTTGATAGGGTGGTAGATTATGCAGTCATCGGCAAATATTCGTATGAATGATGTGACGCCATCAGGCAAGTCATTTATAAATATAAGAAATAGCAGCGGGGCGAGCACGCTGCCCTGTGGCACCCCGGAAGTTACATCGCATATTGACGACGAATCGTTATTGATGACAGTGAACTGTTTCCGAAGAGAAAGAAAATTTCGAAGCCATGATAAGGTTAGTGAGTCTAATTGAAGAGCAGATAGCTTTGAGATTAGGCGGCAGTGGGGCACACGGTCAAACGCTTTCGAAAAGTCAAGAAAAATGCAGTCTGTTTGGAGGTTATTATTCATGTTCGAGTGAAGGTCAGTCGTGAATTCTAGCAGTTGTGTCTCGCATGACCAACCTTTCCTAAACCCATGTTGGTTGCGGAAAAAGAACTGGTTAGACTCAAGATGGTTGTAAATGTGCGAAGCGATAATGTGTTCTAATACCTTGCAGCAAATGGATGTAAGTGAGATTGGACGGTAATTTTGGGGTAGATGTAGGTCTCCAGACTTGAACAATGGGGTAACTTTTGCAACTTTCCAGTCGTCAGGTATCTGCCCAAAGTCTAAAGATTGTTGAAAAATATAGCACAGAATGTTACTGGTAATGGAAATTGTCTTTTTAGTACTTTTGAGTTAATATTATCAGCCCCAGCGGAGCTAGACGGCTTCAGCTTAGTTATCACACATTCTATACCTTTAGCTTTAATTTCGATAGGTTTCATGTACTGGTAATCATAATCGCGTACGTTAGGTAATGTGGATTGGTCTTCCCGAGTAAACATTGAGGCAAAAAAAGTGTTAAAAGCAGAACAACACTGGCTGTTAGAAAGAGGTTCGTGATTCTCATCATGTAAGGTAATGTGGTTAGCATCCCGATTGTGAGATATTTCACGCCAGAATTTTTTTGGGTTAGTTTTTAGGAGGGAGCCCAGGTCTGTTGAAAAATATTTAAGTTTAGCAGAACGTATAGCTGTGCAGTAGGTGTTTAAACACCGCTTATATTTATCCCACGCACTGGCTTTGCGCAGGCGTTTAGCATTTCGGTAGAGACGTTTCTTATTATTTCTTAGTTGGTTGAGTGACTTAGCGAACCAGGCATCACACTTGTCATTAGATATCGAAATCAAGGGAATGTATTTATTAATCAAGACGGTCATTTTGTCACGGAAAAGTACGCAGTTGTCGTGGACCGAGCGATTGCTAAACGAGGTCAAGAATACCTGGTCAAAGAATATTTCAAGTTCATTGTTGATTTCGGCATAGTTAGCTTTATTATAGTCGCAAATTTTTTTGGTAGTTTTGCCGGAAAACGTTACAGGAAGATCAAGGATTACTTCAAGAAGTCTGTGATCGCTAAGACCTTCTCGGTAAAGGACTTCCATGACTGTATCAGGGGCTGAGGTCAGTATTAAATCTAAAATATTATTTCCACGGGTGGGTTTATTGACCACCTGTACAAGATTGAAGTCAAGCGTTAGGCTGATAAACTGGGATGATGTGTTACAAGGGGAGAATAGAAGGTTCCAATCAATCTGGGGAAGGTTGAAGTCTCCAAAAAGAAAGACAGTTTTAGTATGGCACAAGTTAATGGCATCAGTAATACTTTCCCTCAATTCAGCTATAAAACAACTATTGGAATCAGGAGGGCGGTAACAGTTTCCTATCAGAACAACGTTAGTAGGGCTTGTTTTGCAAGCAACCCAAATTATTTCAAGGGCCGATTTTGTGTCGACAACGTAAGAACAAACTACATACACACATATACATACATACACACATATATACATATATATACATACATACATATATGCATAACACACAAACACATACGTACACACATAGATACACAATCATACACACATACATACACACATTCACACATACATACTCACACATACACACATACAAACACTACGCCGCCGCCAGCGATAACGCTAGAACATTCGACGGCAAGAGTATAAATGCTGACGCGCTTCGCCGCTTGTCAGTTGTTGATCGAAGGCCGACGCTCCGTTCGCCGCTATCAGTCCGAGACTGCTATCTGTGCGAGACTGCTGCTGTAATTGGACTTTCAGTTTACCGGGCACAGGTTCGCCCAAATAAACAGTTAAATCCCAACACGAAGTCTCCTGTCTTCGGCCACGTCACGACCCCGTGACATCTGGTGGAGGTGCTGCTTCGTTCATGTACCGGACGCCCCCGTCAAGCCGTGAACCCAGCCCACGTCGCGGAGAAGACACCGACACCAACCAGGAGCAGCGAACAAGCCGCCGACAGCAAGGGCTACCACCGAAGTACGGGATTCTAGAAGACAAGGCGCGGA
This sequence comes from Rhipicephalus microplus, assembly GCF_043290135.1. Taxonomy (NCBI): domain Eukaryota; kingdom Metazoa; phylum Arthropoda; class Arachnida; order Ixodida; family Ixodidae; genus Rhipicephalus; species Rhipicephalus microplus. Next base: position 1,935,447 of record NW_027464628.1, read on the forward strand.
AGACCAAGGCCATGACCGCGACTGCAGCGACAATGACAACCGCCGCATCCCAGCCCACGATGGTCATGCATCAACCCAGGGAACCACCACTTTTCCATGGGTCATCGTTCGAAGACCCGGAGTCCTGGCTAGAAACATACGACCGTGTGGCCGCCCTCAACCACTGGGACAACGAAGAAAAGCTCCGTCGTGTGTACTTCTACCTGGAAGACACCGCAAGGACCTGGCTAGAGAATCGTGAGTCTACGCTCCGAACGTGGGATGTCTTCTGCGGCGCATTTCTGCAAACGTTCGCGAGCGTCGCTCGCAAAGAAAGGGCCGCTGCTCAACTAGAGACCCGAGTTCAGCTACCAAATGAGAAGGTTGGAATTTTCACAGAGGAGATGACCCGCCTATTTCGTCACGCTGACCCAGACATGCCTGAGAAGAAGAAAGTTCGTTTTCTCATGCGAGGGGTCAAACAGGAGCTCTTCGCGGGACTAATGAGGAATCCACCGAACACCGTCCAAGAATTTGTATCCGAGGCGACCACCATCGAAAAAACCCTTGACATGCGCACCAGACAGTATAATCGTCGCCTGACTCCAGAATGCGCTGCTGCTCAAACCAGTGACTCTGAAAACCTGCGTGAAACGATCCGAGCGATCGTGTGGGAAGAGCTGCGCAAACTGTTGCCTTCCGCGCACCCTCAAGTGGATTCGATCGCCGACATTGTGCGAGAAGAAGTTCGGCAATCACTTCGAATTCCCCAAACACCGCTGCCCGAGCCAGAAACTATGAGCTACGCCGCTGCAGTGCGCCACAACGCTCCTCCCCGTCCACGCCAAAATGCCGCCCCGTCGCACTTCCGTCGCCGGACACCACCGCCGCCACCACCCCCACCGACGACCTACCGTTCACCAGCGGGCCAGCGCAGTGCGCCGAGGAAAACCGACGTTTGGCGCACCCCTGACCACCGCCCACTGTGCTACCACTGCGGCGAGGCCGGGCACACTTACCGCCGTTGCCAGTACCGACAGATGGGACTGCGTGGCTTCGCCGTCGAGGCACCACGTCCGCAGCCAGGGGAACGGCCACGTGACATCGCCGACTACCTGACAGGAACTCAATGGACACCCCGAAGTCCTTCCCGTTCGCCGTCGCCCAGCCGCCGCATGTCACCGCACCCCCGGCAGTACTCCGGCCCAACGCGGGGCCGGTCGCCAAGCCCGTATTCGGGAAACTAAGGGCAGCAACCGGTGGAGGTGCGGTTGCTGTGCGACCAACTACCTAAGATCCTCCGACGACGACGACGCCGCGACGGAGCTTTCCGAAAACAATGCCAACCAGGCAAAGCCCTGACGGCGAAAGCTCACTTACCGTAGGTGGCCTGACGACGCAACATGGAAGCAGCGGATCAAGCCGACGCAGCCGTGACCCGACGCCACGCCCTAACTGTAATGCGAGACGGCGAACTAGCGACATCGACGTTCTTATTGACAACCACAGTGTGACCGCTCTCGTCGATACTGGAGCCGACTATTCTGTCATCAGTGGGTCGTTCGCCGCGAAGTTAAAGAAAGTTAGGACAGCTTGGAAAGGCCCTGAAATCCGCACAGCCGGAGGTCATCTTGTAACGCCTGCAGGAATATGCACAGCGAGAGTCACCATTAACGCTCGTATTTATCCTACAGACTTCGTAGTCCTACAGCGTTGCTCGAGAGATGTCATCCTTGGCATGGACTTCTTATGCCTTCATGGTGCTGTCATCAACCTAAAAACAAAGTCGATAACGTTATCCACAGAAGAAGCACTACCACCGCGCACGCCGTCAGCACACCATGCCTTGAATGTGCTGGAAGAACAAGTCACCATTCCGCCTCGCTCAAGCGTCATTATTTCAGTCGGCGCTTCTAAATCACCTGACTTGGAAGGCGTCGTTGAAGGCAGTCAGCATCTGTTGGTCACCCGAAATATTTGCGTCGCAAGAGGAATAGCAGAGCTGCGGGGAGGCAAAGCAACGGTTATGCTCACGAATCTCAGCAATGAGTACAAACATGTGAACAAAAGAACAACGGTCGCATACATCGAAGAAATTGTCGAAGCCACCAGTGCTTTCGCCCTCGCCGATTCTGCGGAACCTGCTCAGAGGAACCAAGACCCTCCCATAGCTTTCGACGTCAATCCCAGACTACCGAACGATAAGCAAGAACAGCTCAAGGCCCTGCTCCTGCAATACGAAGATTGCTTTTCGTCGTCATCGAAAATTCGGCAGACCCCAATCACGAAACATCGCATCATAATCGAAGAAAATGCCAGACCACTCCGTCAGAGTCCGTACAGGGTTTCGACGCCAGAACGTAAGGCCATGAAGAGACAAGTTGATAAAATGCTGCGGGATGACATTATCCAGCCGTCCAGGAGTCCATGGGCATCCCCCGTGGTGTTAGTGAAGAAAAAAGATGGGACCCTACGTTTCTGCGTCGATTATCGCCGCCTGAACAAAATCACAAGAAAGGGCGTGTATCCTCTCCCACGAATAGACGACGCACTTGATCGGCTCCATAACGCCAAGTACTTTTCGTCAATGGACCTCAAGACTGGCTATTGGCAAATCGAAGTCGACGAAAGAGACCGAGAGAAGACGGCGTTTATAACACCGGACGGCCTCTTCGAGTTTAAGGTGATGCCCTTCGGCCTTTGCTCAGCGCCTGCAACTTTTCAACGCGTTATGGATACAGTACTGGCGGGATTGAAATGGCAAACTTGCCTTGTGTACTTTGACGACGTCGTCGTGTTTTCTTCGAGTTTCGACGGGCATCTTCGGCGCCTTGAAGCTGTACTTCAAGCCGTCAAGACGTCCGGACTCACACTGAAGCCAGAAAAGTGCAGATTTGCGTATGAGGAGCTCTTGTTTCTGGGACATGTTATCAGCAAGTCTGGAGTTCGTCCCGATCCACGGAAAACAGCCGCCATCGCCGACTTCCCCCCGCCCACTGACAAGAAGGCCGTGCGCCGATTTCTGGGCCTGTGCGCCTATTATAGGCGGTTCGTGAAAAACTTCGCCCGCATCGCCGATCCTCTCACTAACCTTACCAAGGCCGACGTGGAGTTCAAGTGGGAAACGCCACAGGAACACGCTTTCCAGGAGCTTAAACATCGCCTCCAGACGCCTCCGTTACTTGCCCATTTCGACGAATTCGCCGAGACAGAAATACATACTCACGCAAACAGCGTAGGTCTTGGCGCCGTTCTTGTGCAGAGGGCTGATGGACTTGAAAGGGTTATTAGTTACGCCAGCCGATCGCTATCCAAAGCAGAAGCAAATTATTCCACAACAGAAAAGGAGTGCCTCACCATCATCCGGACTACGTTGAAATTTTGCCCCTACCTCTACGGCAGGCCCTTCAAAGTTGTGAGCGACCACCACGCCTCGTGTTGGCTAGCCACCTTGAAAGACCCTTCAGGTCACCTCGCACGATGGAGCCTGAGACTTCAAGAGTATGACATTACTGTCATTTACAAGTCCGGCAAAAAACACTCTGACGCCGACTGTCTCTCTCGTGCGCCTGTCGACCAACCGCTACCCGACAACCCGGATGACGAGTACTTCTTGGGAACGATAACTACCGACGACTTCGCTGAACGACAGTGGGCCGACCCGGAACTTAAGGCCCTAATAGAATACCTCGAAGGTAGGACCGCCGAAGTCCCGAAGGTATTCAAGCGCGCACTTGCGTCGTTCTTTCTACGAAACGGTCTTCTACAAAAGAAAAACTTTTTACCGCTTCGAGCTAAGTACCTCCTTGTGGTGCCTTCAGCTCTGTGACCAGAACTCCTGCAGGCCCTGCACGACGATCCAACGGCAGGGCACCTCGGTGTTTCTCGCACGCTCGCGAGGATACAAGAAAGGTACTACTGGCCACGTCTTACCACCGACGTCACTCGTTATGTGCGGACATGCCGGGACTGTCAGGGACGAAAGACACCGCCGACAAGGCCAGCGGGACTTCTGCAGCCAATTGATCCACCGTGCCGACCTTTTAAGCAGATTGGTATGGACCTACTGGGGCCGTTCCCGACGTCGACTTTCGGAAACAAGTGGATCGTGGTAGCTACCGACTACCTCACCCGCTACGCCGAGACAAAAGCCCTGCCAAAAGGCAGTGCATCCGAGGTAGCTAAGTTTTTCATCGAAAATATCGTCCTACGTCACGGCGCCCCGGAAGTCCTTATCACCGACAGAGGAACGGCATTCACTGCCGACTTAACTCAAGCGATCTTGGCATACAGCCAAACAAACCACCGCCGGACGACAGCGTACCACCCACAGACCAACGGCCTCACCGAGCGGCTTAACAAGACGATCGCCGACATGCTGTCAAGGTACGTCGATGTTGAACACAAGACGTGGGACGCCATTCTTCCGTATGTGACCTTCGCATACAACACGGCAGTGCAGGAGACGACGCAGATATCTCCATACAAATTGCTCTACGGAAGGAGCCCTGCGACGACGCTCGATGCCATGTTACCCAACGTCACCGACGAAAAAAACCTCGATGTGAGCGAGTACCTTCAACGCGCCGAAGAAGCCCGACCACTTGCGCGTCTCCGTATCAAGAATCAACAGACGACCGACAGCCACCGTTACAACCTTCGACGACGCTTCGTGGAATACCAGCCCGGTGAACGTGTTTGGGTGTGGACGCCGATACACCGACGTGGACTAACTGAAAAGCTTCTGCGACGGTACTTCGGACCATACAGGGTGGTTCGACGTCTCGGCCCACTTGATTACAAGGTTGTCCCCGACGGCATCACGAACTCTCAACGACGCCGATCGCGACCTGAAGTCGTACATGTCGCGCGCCTCAAGCCGTTTCATGCGCGTTAACAAACTGAACTAGTGTTATTTGTATTATTGTTTTATCGTAATTTATTCATCGTACTTTCTTGCATTATTATTGTACTTTCATCTTTAGTTAAAGCATCGGGAAGATGCCGTCTTTTCAGAGGGGGGCAATGCCACGTTCCATTTCCTAAGTTTTTGTTATCGTCCCAAAACACCACACGATTCTCAGCGCAAACCGCGCCTGCAGTTTTCGAGAAGGTTCCGGACTGTAGTAGATCATTTGGATAAGATCACGCCCACTGTGCGAACGGTACAGATTGTTTTGGAACCTATGCCGCCGCCAGCGATAACGCTAGAACATTGGACGGCAAGAGTATAAATGCCTACGCGCTTCGCCGCTTGTCAGTTGTTGATCGAAGGCCGACGCTCCGTTCGCCGCTATCAGTCCGAGACTGCTATCTGTGCGAGACTGCTGCTGTAATTGGACTTTCAGTTTACCAGGCACAGGTTCGCCCAAATAAACAGTTAAATCCCAACACGAAGTCTCCTGTTGAGACTCACACCGCGCTGGAATTAAACACACAAATAAAAGACACACTGAAGCACAGGTAGGACACACACGAGCGCAAACTAACAACTGTTTATTCGATGGAAATGTGACACACACATATATAGCCGAACTTTGAAAAGACCATTGTTTTATCCAGATCAGAAGACAAAAGGGAAAGAGAAATCATTGAAGCTTTCATGATGCGCAGGTTTGGTGAGGACAAATGTGTTAGTGTGCCATCTATTCATTTGTCAAACAATGAATATACTTTTTTACGTAGACATTTTAGATAGTTGACAAGGCTGGATTTGATTAGCACTGATGGGCGCCTTATCTTGGTGGGCAGTGCGCATGTTCACGCTCTTTCTTTTTCTTCTTTTTCTCTCCTTTCAACCTATATATGTGTGTGTCACATTTCCATCGAATAAACAGTTGTTAGTTTGCGCTCGTGTGTGTCCTACCTGTGCTTCAGTGTGTCTTTTATTTGTGTGTTTAATTCCAGCGCGGTGTGAGTCTCAACAATGTTCAACCAACTAGCCCCCACTCTTGCCCTTCTAAAGTCTCCTGTCTTCGGCCACGTCACGACCCCGTGACAGTATGTATGCATGTATGTATGTATGTATGTATGTATGTATGTATGTATGTATGTATGTATGTATGTATGTATGTATGTATGTATGTATGTATGTATGTATGTATGTATGTATGTATGTATGTATTATGTATGTGTGTATGTATGTGTATGTGTGTATGTGTGTTTGTGTATGTGTGTATGTATGTGTGTATGTATGTATGTATGTGAGTATGTATGTATGTATGTGTGTATGTATGTGTGTATGTGTGTATGTGTGTGTATGTATGTGTGCATGTGTGTATGTGTGAATGTATGTGTGTACATGTATGTGTTTATGTATGTGTGTATATGTATGTGTATGTATGTATGTATGTATGTGTATGTGTGTATGTTTGTGTATGAGTAAATGTATGTGTATGTATATGTGTGTAAGAATGTGTTAGGTATGTGTTATGTGTGTATGTATGTGTGTGTATGTGTTTATATGTGTATTTAAATGTGTGTGTATGTATGTGTGTGTATGTGTGTGTGCATGTATATGTATGTTTGTGTGGATGTGTGTGTATGTATGTATGTATGTACGTATACGTGTATGTCTGTAACGTGTATGTGTGTAACGTGTATGTGTATATGTGTGTATGTGTGTATGTATGTGTGTATGTATTTGTGTATGTGTGTATGTATGTAAGCGTGTGTATATTTGTGTGTATGTGTATATGTGTATCTGTGTGTATGTATGTATGTATGTGCGTATGCATGTATGTGTATGTATGTATGTATGTATGTATGTATGTAAGGGTGTGTGTATGTGTGTGTATGTATGTGTGTATGTATGATTGCATGTGTATGTATGGATGTATGTGTGTGTATATGCGTGTGTATGTATGTATGCATGTCAGTATGTATGTGTGTGTATGTATGTGTGTGTATGTGCGTGTATGTGTGTATGTGTGTGCGTGTGTATGTATGTGTGTATGTGTGTGTGTGTGTGGGTTTGTGTGTATGTATGCCTGATTATGTATGTATGTATGTATGTATGTATGTATGTATGTATGTATGTATGTATGTATGTATGTATGGGTATGTATGTGTATATATGTGTGTATGATTGTGTATGCATGTGTGTATGTATGTATCTGTGTGTATGTATATATGTGTCTATGTATGTATGTATGTATGTATGTATGTATGTTGTGTGTATGTATGTATGTCCATGTATGTGTGTATTTGTGTGTGTGTTTATGTATGTGGTTATGCGTGTATGTATGTGTGTATGTGTGTATGTATGTATGAATGTGTGGGTAGGTAGTGTATGTATCTGCGTGTATGTATGTGTGTGTATGTGTGTATCTGTGTGTTATATGCATATGTGTATGTATATATGTGTGTATGTGTGTATGTGTATGTATGTATGTATGTATGTATCTATGTATGTATGTATGCATGTGTGTGTGTATAAGTGTTTGTATGTGTGTGTATGTATGTGTGTACATATGTGTGTATGTATGTGTGTGTACGTATGTGATGTATGTGTTTGTAGGTATGTGTGTATGTATGTGTAAGTGTGTATGTGTGTGTATGTGTGTGTGAGAACGTGTGTGTGTATGTGTGTATGTAAGTGTATGTATGTATGTATGTGTGCGCATGTATGTGTGTATGTTTGTCTGTATGTGTGTATGTGTTTGTATGTTTGTGGATGTGTATGCATGTATGTGTTTGTGAGTGTATTTATGTGTGCAATTATTTATGTAGGTATGTATATGTATGTGTGTATTATATGTGTATATGTATGTGTGTACGTTTGAGTATGTGTGTATGTGTGTATGTGTGTATGTGTATATTTGTATGTGTGTTTGAGTGTATGTATGTATGTATTTATGTTATGTATGTGTGCATGTGTGTATGTATCTGTGAGTGTATGTGTGTATGTGTGAATGTATGTGTGTATGTATGTATGTATGTTTGTGAGTATGTGTGTATGTATGTATGTATGTGTGTGTATGTATGTGTGTAAGTATGTGTGTATGTACGTGTATGTGTGTTTGTGTGTATGTGTGTGTATGTGTGTGTGTATGTATGTGTGCATGTGTGTATGTGTGAATGTATGTGTGTACATGTATGTGTTTATGTATGTGTGTATATGTATGTGTATGTAGGTATGTGTATGCGTGTATGTTTGTGTATGAGGGAATGTATGTGTATGTATGTGTGTGTAAGAATGTGTTAGGTATGTGTTATGTGTGTATATGTGTATTTAAATGTGTGTGTATGTATGTGTGTGTATGTGTGTGTGCATGTATATGTATGTTTGTGTGGATGTGTGTGTATGTATGTATGTATACATGTATGTGTGTAACGTGTATGTGTATATGTGTGTATGTGTGTATGTATGTGTGTATGTATTTGTGTATGTGTGTATGTATGTATGTGTATCTTTGTCTGTATGTGTATGTGTGTATCTGTGTGTGTATGTATGTATGTATGTGTGTATGCATGTATGTTAATGAATATGAGTATGTATATGTGTATGTATGTATGTATGTGTGTGTATGCGTTGTGTGTTGAGGTATATATGTATGTATGTATGTATGTATGTATGAATATATGTATGTGTGGGTATGTATGTGTATATATGTGTGTATGTGTTTGTATGTATGTGTGTGTATGTATGTGCATAATTGTATGTGTGTGTGTGTTTGTGAGTATCAATGTGTGTATGTATACGTGTATTTGTGTATGTGTGTTTGTATGTATGTGTGTATGTGTGTGTGTATGTGTTTATGTGTATGTATGTGTTTATGTGTGTATGTGTGTGCGTATGTGTGTATGTGTGTGCATGTATGTGGGTATGCATGTATTTGTGGTAGGTACGTGTGTATGTGTTTGTATGTATGTGTGTGTATGTATGTGCATAATTGTATGTGTGTGTATGTGTGTCTCTATGTGTGTATGTGTTTGTATGTATGTGTGTGTATGTATGTGCATAATTGTATGTGTGTGTGTGTATGTGAGTATTTATGTGTGTATGTATACGTGTATTTGTGTATGTGTGTTTGTATGTATGTAGGTATGTATGTTTGTCTGTGTGTATGAATGTCTGTGTGTATGTATGTATGTATGTATATATGTATGTATGTATGTATGTATGTATGTATGTGTGTATGCATGTATGTGTGTGTATGTTTGTGTATGTGTGAATGTGTATGCTTATGTGTGTGCGTGTGTATGCATGTGTGTATGTGTGTATCTGTGTGTATGTATGTATGCGTCTATGTATGTATGTATGTATGTATGTATGTGTGTATGTATGTATGTACGTATGTGTGTATGTATGTATGGGAGTATGTGTATGTATGAATGTATGTATGTATGTATGTATGTGTGTGTATATTTGTGTATGTGTGTATGTGTGTATGTATGTGTGAAAGTATGTGTGTGTAGGTTTGTATGTGTGTTTGAGTGTATGTATGTATGTGTTTGTATGTATGTGTGCATCAATGTGTGTATGTGTGCATGTGTGTGTATGTGTGTATGTATGTGTGCATGTATGTGTGTTTGTATGTATGGGTGTGTAGGTATGTGTGTATGTGTGTGTATGTATGTGTGTATGTGTGTGTATGGGTGTATGTATGTCTGTATGTATAACTGTATTTGTGTATGTATGTTTGTATGTATGTGTATATGTGTGTATGCATGTGTTTGTGTGTACGTATATGTGTATGTATGTATGTTTGTATATGTATGAGTGCATGTGTATCTGTGTGTGTGTATGCAAGTGTGTATGCATGTATGTGTGTATGTATGTATGTGTGTGTGCATGTGTGCATATGTATGTGGATGTGTGTGTTGGTGTACGTATATGTGTGTATGTATGCGTGTATGTGTGTATGTATGTGTGTATGTGTGTATGTATGTGTGTATGTATGTGTATGTGTGTATCTATGTGTGTGTATGTGTGTATGTGTGTGTATGTATGTGTGTATGTATGTGTGTATGTATGTGTGTATGTATGTGTTTGTACGCGTGTATGTGTGTATGAATGTGTGAATGGGTGTATGTATGTGTGTAGGTATGTATGTGAGTATGCATGTATGTATGTATGTGTATGTATGTGTATATGTGTGTGTATGTATGTGTGTATGTATGTGTGCATGTGTGTATGTATGTATGTGTGTGTATATGTGTATGTGTCTATGTATGTGTGTGTATGTTTGTATGTGTGATTGAGTGTATGTATGTATGTGTGCATGTATGTGTGTATATGTATGTGTGTATATGTATGTGTGTATGTATGTATGTGCATATGTGTGTATGTGCATGTATGTATATATGTGTATGTGTGTACCTTTGTGTATGAGTGAATGTATGTATGTCTATGTGTGTGTGCATGTATATGTATGTGTATGTATGTATGTATGTATGTATGTATGTATGTATGTATGTATACGTGTATGTGTGTATGTATGTTTATGTGTATATGTGTGTATGTATATATGTCTTTGTATACGTGTGTGTATGTGCGTATGTATTTGTGTATGTGTGTATGTATGTATGTATGTATGTATGTATGTATGTATGTATGTATGTATGTATGTATGTATGTATGTATGTGTACGTGTGTATGTAGGTATGTAAAATGCATGTGTGTGTGTATTTGTGTGTATGCGTTTTGTGTTTCTGTATGTATGTATGTGTATGTATGTATGTATCTGTGTGTGTATGTGTATATGTGTGAATGTATGTGTGTATGTATGATTGTATGCATTTGTGTGTATGTAGGTATGTATATGTGTGAATGTATGTATGCATGTGTGAATGTATGTATGCGTGCAAGTATGTATGTGTGTATGTGTGTATGTGTGTGTTTGTATGTATGTGTGTAATGTGCGTGTCTGTATGTGTGTGCGTGTATGTGTGTGTATGTGTCTGCATGCGTGTGCGTGTGTATGTATGTGAGTATGTATGTGGTTATGTGTGTATGTATGTGTGTTTGTGTGTATGTATGTCTGTGTATGTATGTGTGTATGTTTGTGTGTATGTATGTATGTGTGTGTGGGTATGTATGGGTATAAATGTGTGTATGTATGTGTGTATGTATGTATGTGTGTATGATTGTGTATGCATGTGTGTATGTGTGCATCTGTGCGTATGTGTGTGTATGTATGTGTGTATTCATGTATGTGTGTATTTATGTATGTATGTATGTGTGTATGTGTGTGTATGCATATGTATGTATGTATGTGTTTGTATGTATGGGTGTGTATGTGTCTATGTGTGTGTATGAGTGTATGCAAGTGTGTGTGCATGTGTGTACATATGTGTATGTGTGTATGTATGTGTATGTATGCATGTGTATGTGTATGTGCATGTATGTGTGCATGTGTGTATGTATCTGTGAGTGTATGTGTGTATATGTGATTGTATGTGTGTATGTGTGTATGTATGTGTGTATGTATGTGTGGGTATGTATGTGTGTAAGTATGTATGTGAATATGTGTGTATGTGTATGTATGTATGTGTGAGTATGTGTGTACATGTGTGTAGGAGTGATGTATTTGTATGTATTTGTATGATGTATGTGTATGTATTTGTGTATGTATCTGTGTGTGCATGTATGTGTGTGAATGTGTGTATGTATGTGTGTATGTATGTATGTGAATGTATGTATGTGTGTACGTATGTATATATAAATGTATGTGTGTGTATGTGTTGTGTGTTTATGTATGTATGTATGTATGTATGTGTATGTATGTATGTATGTATGTATGTATGTATGTATGTATGTATGTATGTATGTATGTATGTGTGTATGTATAAGTGTATGTATGTGTATGTGTGTATGTGTTTATGTGTGTATGTATAAGTGTATGTATGTGTATGTGTGTATGTGTGTGTATGTGTATGTGTCTGTGTATGTGTGTATGTATGTATGTGAGTATGTGAGTATGTATGTATGTATGTGTGTATGTGTGTATGTATGTATGTATGTATGTATGTATGTATGTATTATGTATGTATGTGTGTATGTATGTGTGTATGTATGTGTATGTGTGTATGTGTGTTTGTGTATGTGTGTATGTATGTGTGTATGTATGTATGTATGTGAGTATGTATGTATGTATGTGTATATGTATGTGTGTATGTGTGTGTATGTATCTGTGCATGTGTGTATGTGTGAATGTATGTGTGTACATGTATGTGTTTATGTATGTGTGTATATGTATGTGTATGTATGTATGTATGTATGTGTATGTGTGTATGTTTGTGTATGAGTAAATGTATGTGTATGTATGTGTGTGTAAGAATGTGTTAGGTATGTGTTATGTGTGTATGTATGTGTGTGTATGTGTTTATATGTGTATTTAAATGTGTGTGTATGTGTGTGTGCATGTATATGTATGTTTGTGTGGATGTGTGTATGTAAGTATGTATGTACGTATACGTGTATGTGTGTAACGTGTATGTGTGTAACGTGTATGTGTATATGTGTGTATGTGTGTATGTATGTGTGTATGTATTTGTGTATGTGTGTATGTATGTACGAGTGTGTATATTTGTGTGTATGTGTATATGTGTATCTGTGTGTATGCATGTATGTATGTGCATATGCATGTATGTGTATGTATGTATGTATGTAAGGGTGTGTGTATGTGTGTGTATGTATGTGTGTATGTATGATTGCATGTGTATGTATGTATTTATGTATGTATGTATGTGTGTGTATGTGCGTGTGTATGTATGTATGCATGTCAGTATGTATGTGTGTGTATGTATGTGTGTGTATGTGCGTGTATGTCTGTATGTGTGTGCGTGTGTATGTATGTGTGTATGTGTGTGTGTGTGTGGGTTTGTGTGTATGTATGCCTGATTATGTATGTATGTATGTATGTATGTGTGGGTATGTATGTGTATATATGTGTGTATGAGTGTGTATGCATGTGTGTATGTATGTATCTGTGTGTATGTATATATGTGTCTATGTATGTATGTATGTATGTATGTATGTATGTATGTATGTATGTATGTTGTGTGTATGTATGTATGTCCATGTATGTGTGTATTTGTGTGTGTGTTTATGTATGTGGTTATGCGTGTATGTATGTGTGTATGTGTGTATGTATGTATGAATGTGTGGGTAGGTAGTGTATGTATCTGCGTGTATGTATGTGTGTGTATGTGTGTATCTGTGTGTTATATGCATATGTGTATGTATATATGTGTGTATGTGTGTATGTGTATGTATGTATGTATGTATGTATGTATCAATGTATGTATGTATGCATGTGTGTGTATAAGTGTTTGTATGTGTGTATGTATGTGTGTACATATGTGTGTATGTATGTGTGTGTACGTATGTGATGTATGTGTTTGTAGGTATGTGTGTATGTATGTGTAAGTGTGTATGTGTGTGTATGTGTGTGTGTGAGAACGTGTGTGTGTATGTGTGTATGTAAGTGTATGTATGTATGTATGTGTGCGCATGTATGTGTGTATGTTTGTCTGTATGTGTGTATGTGTTTGTATGTTTGTGGATGTGTATGCATGTATGTGTTTGTGAGTGTATATATGTGTGCAATTATTTATGTAGGTATGTATATGTATGTGTGTATTATATGTGTATATGTATGTGTGTACGTTTGAGTATGTGTGTATGTGTGTGTATGTGTGTATGTGTATATTTGTATGTGTGTTTGAGTGTATGTATGTATGTATGTATTTATGTTATGTATGTGTGCATGTGTGTATGTATCTGTGAGTGTATGTGTGTATGTGTGAATGTATGTGTGTATGTATGTATGTTTGTGAGTATGTGTTTATGTATGCATGTATGTGTGTAAGTATGTGTGTATGTACGTGTATGTGTGTTTGTGTGTATGTGTGTGTATGTGTGTGTGTGTATGTATGTGTGCATGTGTGTATGTGTGAATGTATGTGTGTACATTCTCTGGCAGCAGCGGCATCGCATGAGCGTCATCTAAACCTGAATCCTCTGTTTTACGCAGCCGTCCTTGTCTGTGGCTGTTTCTTCGGTGATCATCATCGTGGTGCTGTGCGGCCGATTAGCTCTTTTGGACAGCGCTGAGTCGCCCACGTGGGTGAATCTGCGACTGCGCAGCCTCTTAGTGCTGCGTCGCTGATATCGGCAAGTCCACCGCTGGAGATCGCTGCTATCGCGGCGACACCCTATAAACAAGCCGGCATTGACGCCCACTCTTCACTGGCAGCAGCGGCATCGCATGAGCGTCATCTAAACCTGAATCCTCTGTTTTACGCAGCCGTCCTTGTCTGTGGCTGTTTCTTCGGTGATCATCTTCGTGGTGCTGTGCGGCCGATTAGCTCTTTTGGACAGCGCTGAGTCGCCCACGTGGGTGAATCTGCGACTGCGCAGCCTCTTAGTGCTGCGTCGCTGATATCGGCAAGTCCACCGCTGGAGATCGCTGCTATCGCGGCGACACCCTATAAACAAGCCGGCATTGACGCCCACTCTTCACTGGCAGCAGCGGCATCGCATGAGCGTCATCTAAACCTGAATCCTCTGTTTTACGCAGCCGTCCTTGTCTGTGGCTGTTTCTTCGGTGATCATCTTCGTGGTGCTGTGCGGCCGATTAGCTCTTTTGGACAGCGCTGAGTCGCCCACGTGGGTGAATCTGCGACTGCGCAGCCTCTTAGTGCTGCGTCGCTGATATCGGCAAGTCCACCGCTGGAGATCGCTGCTATCGCGGCGACACCCTATAAACAAGCCGGCATTGACGCCCACTCTTCACTGGCAGCAGCGGCATCGCATGAGCGTCATCTAAACCTGAATCCTCTGTTTTACGCAGGTATTCCGACGTCAATTTTTTTCTCTTGTTAATTTTTCACTGCTGCTGCTGCTGCTGCCATCAAGTGTATCTTTTCTTCTCGCTTTTTTTTTTTTTTTTTTTTTTTTTTTCCTGAGTGTGTTTCTTACTTGTACCATGCCGACGAATGCAGAACTGTCAAAACAAGTTGAGGCGTTGGAAGACAAGCTTAACAATATAGCTAAAGGTACAAGTGAGCTCATCTTTGGTAAGATCCTGCTGAGAATGAAGGAATCTGGGATCGACGTTGTTGAACTTACGAGAGAAGTTGACTCGCTGAGTTCCAGTGTTGAGCATTTGAATGGACTTCTTGAGGATATGCGGTGCAAAAATTCTGCGTTGTCCGATGAAAATACGCAACTCCGATCCCAGAACCAATCATTGACCCGCAGGGTCGAGGAGCTTGAGCAGTACTCTCGTCTCAGCAATGTCGAGATCAAGGGCATTCCATGTACCCAAGGAGAAGACTGTGTTGAAATCCTGAAAACAGTGGGGGACAAAATTGGTTGTCCCATTTTGCCCTATGATCTCGATATTGTTCATCGCGTGCCTACCCGATCTATTGACAAGAAAAACATCATTGCTCGATTTTGTTCTAGAACCAAGAAGGCCGATTTTGTTAGCAAAGCGCGTAAAGCCAGGCTCTGTCTTAGTGATATAGGGTTGTCTAGTCAGTCCAAATTTCCCGTATTTGTAAATGAGCATCTCACTGCCTGTAACAAGACTCTCTTCTCCAAAGCTCTTTCATTGAAAAAAGAAAAAAAATGGTTGTTCCTGTGGACTGACAACTGCCAAATTAAGGCCAGGAAAACAACTACTAGTAAAGTTCTACGCATTCGGGACGAATCTGACCTAAACAAAATAGTATAAAGCTGTTTGTTCATACTTTGGATAGTACAATCATGGCTTCCGTACTAAAACCAGATCAATTGCACTCTTTTCTGAATGGATTTCATTCCATTATTCACTTTAATGCAAGAAGTCTTCATAAACGGTTTGACATCATTGACGGTTTCCTCACTTCACTTTCTTGTTCATTTTCAATGATTGCCATCACTGAAACTTGGTTGTCTGACGATGACAAAAATCTATATTGCTTTCATAACTTTAATTCTGAATACTGCAACAGAATAACCAGTAATTACGGTGGTGCTGCCATATTTGTTTCTTCTGGAATAGCTTATCGAAGAAGACATGACCTATTCTTAACCGTTGATAACTGTGAGTCTGTTTGGGTTGAAATAGATAACTGCTTTTTGACTGGTGACAATAAGAACCTCATATTTGGTTGTGTTTACCGTTCTCCTTCATCACCAATTAGTGATTTCTGTACTAATCTCGACCATATTTTGCATAAAATTTCAATAGAAAATAAAAATGTTGTCATAATGGGTGATTTCAACATTAACTTACTAGATGAAGGATCACCCATCTGTATCAACTATACTAGTCTGCTTCATGGTTACGGATATGATTGCCTGATTGACGCTCCCACGCGTGAAGATTTTTCAGGTTCATGTACACTCATCGATCATGCTCTCTCTAATTTACTAGACCCACCAGAGGCAAAAGTTTTACACATTGACATCAGTGATCATTACCCCATCATCCTACGCTTCAATACTAATGCTCGACCGCATTCCTTTTCTCACACAAGATATGTGCTGGACAAAGAAAGTTTTAAAACGGCTGTTGCTAACACTAACTGGACTGAAATTAAGTCAATAATCAACCCACAGAAAGCTTTTTCTAAATTTCTTTCACTGATTTCAACGCATTTAATGAAATTCACTTTCAAAACAAAATGTAAAAAAATCATCGCTTTCTCTCATAATCCATGGCTTTCGCAACAGCTATTAACAGAAATGCGCAAACGAGATAACTTGTATAGAAAAACTAAAAAACAACCTTTTAATAAGAACTTAAGTGCCCGATATAAAATCTTCTGCAATGCTCTTAACTACAAACTTAAAACTGCCAAAAGACTTTATTTTGAAGAAAGAATCCAACATGCTTCTAGCACTAAAAAGAAATGGGAGATTGTGAACTCTTTTTTAAACAGGAACTCGAGACAAGACGAGGTACGTCGAATTATAATTGATGGAGTAGAATATGATTCCCCTTCAGAAGTAGCTGAGGCTTTTAGCAACTTCTTCTTCCCTGATAATACCAATTCTCCTACAGAAAGCATTAATACTTCTCGCTTACCCCACTCATTCTTTTTATTTCCTACAATACCGGATGAAATAACTGATGTTATTCGTAATTTAAAAATGACTAGTGCTGGCATAGATGAGATCCATCCTGCTAACATAAAATCTATTGTGCATATAATATCAGACATTCTTTCATTTATTGTTAATTTGATGTTCAAGAATGGTGTATTCCCTTATGAATTGAAGCGTGGCAAAGTTATCCCTGTTTTTAAAAAGGGGGATAAATCATTACTAAACAACTACCGTCCTATTTGTATTTTACCATTCCTTGGAAAAGTGGTTGAGAAACTCATTGAGACACGACTAACTAAATATCTTTCCAAGTTTAACATTATCTCTTCCTCTCAGTTTGGTTTTCGCCATGGCTACTCAACAGAGATGGCGCTTATCCATCTTACTGATCAGATAAAAAAATTAATAGACGAAGGATGCCTAGTTGCCTCAATATTCATCGATCTAACAAAAGCATTTGACAGCATAAATCATAATATTCTGTTCACTAAACTGGAGTCCATTGGCATTTGCGGCCCTGCTCTTTCATTACTAAAAAGCTACTTACACAACAGAGTTCAAGTTGTTTCTATTTCCAACGTCTATTCCCGACAGCGAACCACTAACATTGGTGTGCCCCAAGGCTCCATTTTGGGGCCACTTCTGTTTTTGATTTATATTAATGATTTGCCCAAGTGTCTGTCTTCATCACAATGCATTTTGTACGCCGACGATACCACCATATTCACCTCTCATAAAGACATCTCATCTCTTGTAACCATTTTGAATGCTGACTTAGAAAGTATTTTCAAATGGTGTAATACTAATATGTTGTCTATTAATGCTTCTAAAACCAAGTTTGTTGTTTTCACCTCACACCAGCGGAATGTAACATCAGCACCTAATATTACTTTTGGCCCCCACTCTATCTCTCCTTGCTCATTTTCTTCCTTCCTTGGCATCCTTCTAGATTGCAATTTAAAATATCAGAGACATATTGCTCACATAAAAAAAAATTAGCATATGGTATAAGAGTCTTGGTCAAAACGCGCCCGTACTTCTCACGCAGCACATTACTATCCCTCTATCACTCTTTCGTACATTCTCATTTTACCTACGGTATAACATGTTGGGGCAATACTTACAATACTCACATTTCGTCTCTTCAAATCGTCCAAAATCATGCTATTCGACTAATTACATCCAGCCCACGTTTTTCTAATGCTAAATCTTTACTACATGAAAATAACATCCTTACTCTCACTGAACTTACTAAATTCAACCTTGGCATTTTTTTCTACAGACTTCTTAATAATCAACTTCCCCCTACCATTTTCCCGTCTTCTGATCTTGTTATTTATAGTAATACCCGATTTGCACTAAACAACAACTTCCTTCTACCCAGTATACGTACTAATTATGGCAAACAAACTGTTAAATTCACTTCTATCTCATTGTGGAATACTCTTCCACTTAACATAAAATCTATCAGTTCATTTCATCAATTTAAGAAACAGTATAAATTGTATTTGCTTCATGCGGACTAACCATAAGACTTACTGCTTGTTTTATTTGACGTATGCTTTTGTTTGGTCTGTTTTTTGTATTTCTTTTTATTTGTTTTTTTTATTTCCTTTTATTATTTAGTTTTGTATATTGATTGTTATACTGTTCTATCGCTTTTTTTTTTTTTTCTATTTTTTATGCGTTCAGTTGTACGCTTTGATTTATACTTACGCTCCTGTTGCTTAAATGTGTTTAATAACTCATTGCATTTGTACAGGAGGTCCCGATACAGTCACTTGACTATGGGACCTCCTTCTGTATACTAAATTCCTGTCACTTGTACCGAATTTTATTAATAAAAAAAATTTTCTGATTTCTGATTACATGTATGTGTTTATGTATGTGTGTATATGTATGTGTATGTAGGTATGTGTATGCGTGTATGTTTGTGTGTGAGGGAATGTATGTGTATGTATGCGTGTGTAAGAATGTGTTAGGTATGTGTTGTGTGTATATGTGTATTTAAATGTGTGTGTATGTATGTGTGTGTATGTGTGTGTGCATGTATATGTATGGTTGTGTGGATGTGTGTGTATGTATGTACGTATACATGTATGTGTGTAACGTGTATATGTATATGTGTGTATGTGTGTATGTATGTGTGTATGTATTTGTGTATGTGTGTATGTATGTATGTGTATCTTTGTCTGTATGTGTATGTGTGTATCTGTGTGTGTATGTATGTATGTGTGTATGCATGTATGTTAATGAATATGTGTATGTATATGTGTATGTATGTATGTATGTGTGTGTATGCGTTGTGTGTTGAGGTATGTATGTATGTATGTATGTATGTATGAATATATGTATGTGTGGGTATGTATGTGTATATATGTGTGTATATACGTGTGTATGTATGTATGTGTGTATGTATGTGTATGTGTATAGGTATGTGTGTATGATTGTGTATGCATGTGTGTATGTGTGTGCATGTGTGTATGGGTATGTATGTATGTATGTATGTGTGTATGAGTGTTTGTATGTGTGTGTGTAAGTGTGTATGTATGTGTGTAGGTATATGATGTATGTATGTATGTATGTATGTGTGTGCATGTATGTGTGTGTATGTGTTTGTATGTATGTGTGTATGTATGTGTAAGTGTGTATGTATGTGTGTATGTGTGTATGTGTGTGTATGTATGTGTTTATGTGTATGTATGTGTTTATGTGTGTATGTGTGTGCGTATGTGTGTATGTGTGTGCATGTATGTGGGTATGCATGTATTTGTGGTAGGTACGTGTGTATGTGTTTGTATGTATGTGTGTGTATGTATGTGCATAATTGTATGTGTGTGTAAGTGTGTCTCTATGTGTGTATGTGTTTGTATGTATGTGTGTGTATGTATGTGCATAATTGTATGTGTGTATGTGTGTGTGTATGTGTGTATCTATGTGTGTATGTATACGTGTATTTGTGTATGTATGTTTGTATGTATGTAGGTATGTATGTTTGTCTGTGTGTATGAATGTCTGTGTGTATGTATGTATGTATTTATGTATGTATGTATGTATGTATGTGTGTATGCATGTATGTGTGTGTATGTTTGTGTATGTGTGAATGTGTATGCTTATGTGTTTGCGTGTGTATGCATGTGTGTATGTGTGTATCTGTGTGTATGTATGTATGCGTCTATGTATGTATGTATGTATGTGTGTATGTATGTATGCACGTATGTGTGTATGTATGTATGGGAGTATGTGTATGTATGAATGTATGTATGTATGTATGTATGTGTGTGTATATTTGTGTATGTGTGTATCTGTGTGTATGTGTGTATGTGTGTATGTATGTGTGCAAGTATGTGTGTAGGTTTGTATGTGTGTTTGAGTGTATGTATGTATGTGTTTGTATGTATGTGTGCATCAATGTGTGTATGTGTGCATGTGTGTGTATGTGTGTATGTATGTGTGCATGTATGTGTGTTTGTATGTATGGGTGTGTAGGTATGTGTGTATGTGTGTGTATGTATGTGTGTATGTGTGTGTATGGGTGTATGTATGTGTGTATGTATAACTATATTTGTGTATGTATGTTTGTATGTATGTGTATATGTGTGTATGCATGTGTTTGTGTGTACGTATATGTGTATGTATGTATGTTTGTATATGTATGAGTGCATGTGTATCTGTGTGTGTATGCAAGTGTGTATGCATGTATGTGTGTATGTATGTATGTGTGTGTGCATGTGTGCATATGTATGTGGATGTGTGTGTTGGTGTACGTGTATGTGTGTATGTATGCGTGTATGTGCGTATGTATGTGTGTATGTGTGTATGTATGTGTGAATGTATGTGTATGTGTGTATCTATGTGTGTATGTGTGTGTATGTTTTTGTGTATGTATGTGTGTATGTATGTGTGTATGTATGTGTTTGTACGCGTGTATGTGTGTATGAATGTGTGAATGTGTGTATGTATGTGTGTATGATTGTGTATGTAGGTGAGTGTGTATGTGTGTAGGTATGTATGTGAGTATGCATGTATGTATGTATGTGTATGTATGTGTATATGTGTGTGTATGTATGTGTGTATGTATGTGTGCATGTGTGTATGTATGTATGTGTGTGTATGTGTGTATGTGTCTATGTATGTGTGTGTATGTTTGTATGTGTGATTGAGTGTATGTATGTATGTGTGCATGTATGTGTGTATATGTATGTGTGTATGTATGTATGTGTATATGTGTGTATGTGCATGTATGTATATATGTGTATGTGTGTACCTTTGTGTATGAGTGAATGTATGTATGTCTATGTGTGTGTGCATGTATATGTATGTGTATGTATGTATGTATGTATGTATGTATGTATGTATGTATGTATACGTGTATGTGTGTATGTATGTTTATGTGTATATGTGTGTATGTATATATGTCTTTGTATACGTGTGTGTATGTGCGTATGTATTTGTGTATGTGTGTATGTATGTATAAGTGTGTATATATGTGTGTATGTGTGTGTGTGTATCTGTGTGTGTATGTATGTATGTGTATGTATTTGTGTATGTATCTATGTGTATGTATGTATGTATGTATGTATGTGTACGTGTGTATGTAGGTATGTAAAATGCATGTGTGTGTGTATTTGTGTGTATGCGTTTTGTGTTTCTGTATGTATGTATGTATGTATGTGTGTGTGTATGTGTATGTATGTATGTATGTATGTATCTGTGTGTGTATATGTATATGTGTGAATGTATGTGTGTATGTATGATTGTATGCATTTGTGTGTATGTAGGTATGTATATGTGTGAATGTATGTATGCATGTGTGAATGTATGTATGCGTGTAAGTATGTATGTGTGTATGTGTGTATGTATGTGTTTGTATGTATGTGTGTAATGTGCGTGTCTGTATGTATGTGCGTGTATGTGTGTGTATGTGTGTGCATGCGTGTGCGTGTGTATGTATGTAAGTATGTATGTGGTTATGTGTGTATGTATGTGTGTTTGTGTGTATGTATGTCTGTGTATGTATGTGTGTATGTTTGTGTGTATGTATGTATGTGTGTGTGGGTATGTAAGGGTATAAATGTGTGTATGTATGTGTGCATGTATGTATGTGTGTATGATTGTGTATGCATGTGTGTATCTGTGCATCTGTGCGTATGTGTGTGTGTGTATGTGTGTATTCATGTATGTGTGTATTTATGTATGTATGTATGTGTGTATGTGTGTGTATGCATATGTATGTATGTATGTATGTGTTTGTATGTATGTGTGTGTATGTGTCTATGTGTGTGTAGGAGTGTATGCAAGTGTGTGTGCATGTGTGTACATATGTGTATGTGTGTATGTATGTGTATGTATGCATGTGTATGTGTATGTGCATGTATGTGTGCATGTGTGTATGTATCTGTGAGTGTATGTGTGTATATGTGATTGTATGTGTGTATGTGTGTATGTATGTGTGTATGTGTATGTGTGGGTATGTATGTGTGTAAGTGTGTATGTGAATATGTGTGTATGTGTATGTATGTATGTGTGAGTATGTGTGTACATGTGTGTAGGAGTGATGTATTTGTATGTATTTGTATGATGTATGTGTATGTATTTGTGTATGTATCTGTGTGTGCGTGTATGTGTGTGAATGTGTGTATGTATGTGTGTATGTATGTATGTGTATGTCAATGTATGTATGTGTGTATGTATGTACATATAAATGTATGTGTGTGTATGTGTTCTGTGTTTATGTATGTATGTATGTATGTATGTATGTATGTATGTATGTGCATGTATGTATGTGTGTATGTATGTATGTATGTATGTATGTATGTATGTATGTATGTATGTATGTATGTATGTATAAGTGTATGTATGTGTATGTGTGTATGTGTGTATGTGTGTATGTATAAGTGTATGTATGTGTATGTGTGTATGTGTGTTTGTGTGTGTATGTGTATGTGTGTATGTATGTATGTGAGTATGTATGTATGTATGTGTGTTTGTGTATGTGTGTGTATGTGTATGTGCATGTATATGTATGTTTGTGTGAATGTGTGTGTATGTATGTACGTATGTATGTATGTACGTATACATGTATGTGTAACGTGTATGTGTATATGTGTGTATGTGTGTATGTGTGTGTGTATATGTATTTGTGTATATGTGTATGTATGTGTATGTGTGTACCAGTGTGTGTATGTATGTATGTATGTATGTATGTATGTATGTATGTGTATGAATATGTGTATGTATTTGTTATGTATGTATGTATGTATATGTGTATGTGTGTATGTATATATGTGTGTATGTATGTATGTGTACATGTATGTATAAATGTATGTGTTTATGTGTGTGTATGCGTTGTGGGTTGAGGTATGTATGTATGTATGTATGTATGTATGTATGTATGTATGTATGTATGTATGTGTGTATGTGTCTAGGTATGTATGTAAGGGTGTGTGTATGTGTGTATGTATGTGTCTGTATGTGCGTGTGTATTTATGTATGCATGTGTGAATGTATGTATGTGTGTGTATGAATGTGTGTGTATGTTCGTGTATGTGTGTATGTGTGTGCGTGTGTACGTATGTGTGTATGTGTGTGTGTTTGTGTGTATGTATGCCTGTGTATGTATGTGTGTATGTATGTATGTATGAATGTATGTATGTGTGGGTATGTATGTGTATATATGTGTGTATGTATGTGTGTGTATGTATGTGTGTATGTATGTGTATGTGTATATGTATTTATGTATGATTGTGTATGCATGTGTGTATGTGTGTATCTGTGTGTATGTATGTATGTATGTATGTATGTATGTGTGTATGTATGTATGTATGTATGTATGTATGTATGTATGTATGTATGTATGTATGTATGTATGTATGTATGTATGTATGTATGTGTGTGTATGCGTATGTATGTGTGTATGAATGTATGTATGTGTGTACGTATGTGTGTGCATGTATGTGTGTATGTTTGTCTGTATGTGTGTATGTGTTTGTATGTTTGTGCATGTGCATGCATGTGTGTATGTATATGTGTATGTATGTATGTATGTATTTGTATGTGTGTATGTATGTGGGTATGTGTGTGTATGCGTTGTGTGTTAATGTATGTATGTATGTGTATATATGTACGTATGTGTGTATAAGTGTGAATGTATGTATATGTATCTATGTATATATATACATATATATATATATGTATATATATATATATATATATATATATATATATATATATATATATATATATATATATATATATATATATATATATATATATATATATATATATATATATATATATATATATATATATATATATATATATATATATATATATTTATGTAACAGTGTGTGTATGTATTTGTATGTATGTGTGTATGTAAGATTGTATATATATGTGTATGTATGTATGTATGTGTGTATATACATGTGTGAATGTTTGTATGTGTGTGTGTTTGTGTGTGTGTTTGTGTGTCTGTATATGTGTGTATGTATGCGTGTATGTGTGTATGCATGTATGTGTGTTATATGTATGTGTGTATGTATATAATTGTGTATGAGTGTATGTGTATGTATTTATGTATGTATGTGTGATTATGAGTATGTATATGTGTATGTACGTAAATATAAATGTATGTGTGTATGTGTTGTGTGTTTATGTATGTATGTATGTATGTATGTATGTATGTATGTGCGTATGTATGTATGTATGTATGTATGTATGTATGTGAGTATGTATGTATGTATGTATGTATGTATGTATGTGTGTGTGTATATGTGTATGTATGTGTGTATGTAGGTGTATGTGTGTTTGTGTGTGTATGTGTATGCGTGTTTGTGTGTATGTATGTGTGTATGTATGTATGTGAGTATGTATGTATGTATGTGTGTATGTGTGTATGTGTGTGTATGTGTGTGTATGTATGTGTGCATGTGTGTATGTGTGAATGTATGTGTGTACATGTATGTGTTTATGTATGTTTGTATATGTATGTGTATGTATGTGTATGAGTGAATGTATGTGTATGTATGTGTGTGTAAGAATGTGTTAGGTATGTGTTATGTGTGTATGCATGTGTGTGTATGTGTGTATATGCGTATTTAAAGTGTATGTATGTGTGTAACGTGTATGTGTATATGTGTGTATCTGTGTATGTGGGTATGTATGTGTGTATGTATTTGTGTGTGTGTATGTATGTATGAGTGTGCATCTTTGTGTGTATGTGTATGTGTGTATCTGTGTGTGTATGTATGTATGTTAATGAATATGTGTATGTATATGTGTATGTATGTATGTATATGTGTATGTGTGTATATGTATGTATGTATGTATATATGTATGTATAAATGTATGTGTATATGTGTGTTTATGCGTTGTGTGTTGAGGTATGTATGTATGTATGTATGTATGTATGTATGTATGTATGTATGTAAGTATGTATGCATGTATGTATGTATGTATGTATGTATGTATGTATGTATGTATGTAAGGGTGTGTGTATGTGTGTGAATGTATGTGTGTATGTATGATTGTATGCATGTGTATGTATGTATGTATGTATGTATGTGTGTATGTATGTATGTATGTATGTATGTGTGTGTGTATGTGCGTGTGTATGTATGTATGCATGTGTGAATGTATGTATGCATGTCAGTATGAATGTGTGTGTGTATGTATGTGTGTGTATGTGCGTGTATGTGTGTGTATGTGCGTGTATGTATGTATGTATGTATGTATGTATGTATGTATGTATGTATCTGTGTGTGTATGTGTATATGTGTGAATGTATGTGTGTATGTATGATTGTATGCATTTGTGTGTATGTAGGTATGTATGTGTGTGAATGTATGTATGCATGTGTGAATGTATGTATGCGTGTAAGTATGTATGTGTGTATGTGTGTGCATGCGTGTGCGTGTGTATGTATGTGTGTATTTATGTGGTTATGTGTGTATGTATGTGTGTTTGTGTGTATGTATATCTGTGTATGTATGTGTGTATGTATGTGTGTATGTATATATGTGTGTGTGGGTATGTATGTGTATAAATGTGTGTATGTATGTATGTGTGTATGATTGTGTATGCATGTGTGTATGTGTGTATTCATGTATGTGTGTATTTATGTATGTATGTATGTGTGTATGTGTGTGTATGCGTATGTATGTATGTATGTATTTGTTTGTATGTGTGTGTATGTGTGTATGTGTGTATGAGTGTATGCATGTGTGTGTGCATGTATTTATTTATTTATTTATTTATTCATGATACCTTACAGGGCTGGATAGGGCATTGAGTAAGGGGAGCAAGTACGAAAAAAAAATATCAGAGATAAATGCATTAATAAATACAAGGAAACAAAATTGAAAAAAAAGAAAAAAAGGGTACAGTGCAGTTTTCTTTTTTTTACACATGGCAAAAAACAGCAATTAACAGCAAAGGAGAAAAAAAATAAAAAAAACAAATATATATATACATATATTTGTATATATATATATACACACATATACATATGTACAGTGCAAAGCATTTTCAAACAGAGGAACAGCATTTCTTATTCCATGAAACAATTTTTCGCCAATCACACACACTCGCAAAGGAAATAATGGAGGAAGAATTCGTGAAATTAAAAGTAATGGTGACGACATGATACTATTTCAAGAAATGCTTACGCAATTGTTCAATAAATGCTTGATGGTTACTGATAGATGCAATATTGTCGGGAAGATCATTCCATAGAACAATGGCTCGGGGAAGTGCTGATGAATTGAAAGTGTTAGTTAGTCCACTGATGCGTTTAATGCTATATTGATTATGCAAGCGGCGTGATATGCGTGAAGGCGCTTCCAGTGATAAGGGAGATGGCCTGATGCTATAGCGATATTTATGGAATAAAGATAAAAGAGAAATGGAACGACATACATTTAATGGCACAAGCGTTATGTCATGTTTGATCTGCGTTATGCTGGATAGTGGGCTGTAGTTGGAAGTAATGAAACCAGCGGCTCTGTTTTGTACAGACTCAAGCTTGTTAGGTAGATTTGATGAGGAGACCACACTGGTGAAGCATATTCTAATTGCGGACGAACGATGGTTTCATAGGTGAGTTGTCTTAGACTGCTTGGTGAGTTCCACAAGTTCCGGCGCAGGTATCCAAGTGACCTGGATGCCTTGGCAGTAATGGTGTTAATATGCATGTCCCATGAAAGATTGTGCTTGAGATGGACGCCTAAATATTTAGACGATGATGCCTGGGATACTAATGTGCTATCTATGAGGTATGAAAAATCGGAATTGATGCGCTTGTGGCTGAAAGTGATAACCTTGCATTTAGTAGAGTTAAGACTCATCTGCCATTTGTCACACCACTTTGCAATTATTATGAGATCATTTTGAAGTACGAGGTGATCTTCGGTGGATTTAATTGAGCGGTAAATGATGCAGTCGTCAGCGAAAAGACGCAGGTTAGAAGATATGCCTGTTGGTAAATCGTTAATGTATATTAGGAACAGTAAAGGGCCAAGGACACTGCCCTGGGGCACACCTGATGTTACGTCACAGAGAGATGAGGTAAAACTGTTAGCTGAAGTAAACTGCTGACGGAAAGAAAGAAAGTTACGAAGCCATGATAGTGTTAAAGAATCCAGACAGAGAGCTGATAATTTCGAGAATAAACGCGAGTGTGCCACACAGTCAAATGCTTTAGCAAAATCTAAAAAAATACAATCCGTTTGAAGATTAGCGTCCATGTTAGAGTGCAAGTCAGTTGTGAATTCTAGCAGCTGCGTGTCACATGACAGTCCTTTTCTGAAACCGTGTTGCTGAGGAAAAAAGAAGGAATTATGTTCAAGATGAGCGTAAATATGGGAGGCGATAATGTGCTCAAGTAACTTACAGCAAATGCATGTTAGTGATATGGGTCGGTAGTCATGCGGGGAATTTTTATTACCACTTTTGAAAATTGGGATGACCTTGGCGATCTTCCAGTCCGTGGGTAATAAGCCTGATGATAATGATTGCTGAAAAATATAGCAAAGAATTTTACTTGATATTAGGACTGTGTTTTTTAATATTTTAGAGTTAATGTTGTCAACTCCAGCACTGGTTGAGATCTTGAGATTTCTTATGAGATTAGCGACACCTTCAGCGGAGACATCAATCGCACTCGTGTACTGATAATCATGGTCAGGAACAATGGGTATATTGGAATGATCTTCCCTCGTAAATACAGAAGCAAAATATCTGTTAAAGACATGCGGGCATTCGCTATCATCAAGTGGCTGCTGTTTATCGTCACACAGTGAAATGTGATTACTAACGCTATTAGGAGACACAATACGCCAAAACTTTTTAGGATGTGTGTACATATGTGTATGTGTGTATGTATGTGTATGTATGTATGTGTATGTGTATGTGCATGTATGTGTGCATGTGTGTATGTATCTGTGAGTGTATGTGTGTATATGTGATTGTATGTGTATATGTGTGTATGTATGTGTGTATGTGTATGTATGTATGTGTGTGTATGTGTGTACATGTGTGTATGAGCGATGTATTTGTATGTATTTGTATGATGTATGTGTATGTATTTGTGTATGTATGTGTGTGCGCATGTATGTGTGTGAATGTGTTTATGTATGTGTGTATGTATGTATGTGTATGTGTGAATGTATGTATGTGTGTTTCTATGTATGTATGTATGTATGTATGCATGTATGTATGTATGTGTGTATGTATGTGTGTATGTGTGTGTATGTGTGTGTATGTGTGTGTGCATGTGTGTATGTGTGAATGTATGTGTGTACATGTATGTGTTTATGTATGTGTGCATATGTATGTGTATGTGTGTATGTTTGTGTATGAGTGAATGTATGTGTATGTATGTGTGTGTAAGAATGTGTTAAGTATGTGTTATGTGTGTATGTATGTGTGTATGTGTGCATATGTGTATTTAAATGTGTGTGTATGTGTGCATATGTGTATTTAAATGTGTGTGTATGTGTGTGTATGTGTATTTAAATGTGTGTGTATGTGTGTGTGCATGTATATGTATGTTTTGTGGATGTGTGTGTATGTTTGTACGTATGTATGTATGTACGTATACATGTATATGTGTAACGTGTATGTGTATATGTGTGTATGTGTGTATGTATGTGTGTATGTATTTGTGTATATGTGTATGTATGTATGAGTGGGTATCTTTGTGTGTATGTGTATGTGTGTATCTGTGTGTGTATGTATGTATGTATGTGTGTATGCATGTATGTGTATGAATATGTGTATGTATATGTTAAGTATGTATGTATGTATGTATATATGTGTGTGTATGTATGTATGTATGTATGTATGTATGTATGTATAATTGTATGTATTTATGTGTGTGTATGCGTTGTGGGTTGAGGTGTGTATGTATGTATGTATGTATGTATGTGTGTACGAATGTATGTATGTAAGGGTGGGTGTATGTGTGTGTATGTATGTGTGTATGTATGATTGTATGCATGTGTGTGTGTATGTATGTATGTATGTATGTATGTATGTATGTATGTATGTATGTATGTATGTATGTATGTATGTATGTATGTGTCTGTATGTGCATGTGTATGTATGTATGCATGCGTGAATGTATGGATGCATGTAAGTATGTATGTGTGTGTGTATGAATGTGTGTGTATGTGTGTATGTGTGTGCGTGTGTATGTATGTGTGTATGTATGTGCTTATGTGTGTATGTATGTGTGTATGTGTGTGTGTTTGTGTGTATGTGTGTGTGTGTGTTTGTGTGTATGTATGCCTGTGTATGTATGTGTGTATGTATGTATGTATGTATGTATGTATGTATGTATGTATGTATGTATGAATGTATGTATGTGTGGGTATGTATGTGTATATATGTGTGTATGTATGTGTGTATGTATGTATGTGTGTATGTATTTGTGTATGTATGCCTGTGTATATATGTGTGTATGTATGTGTGTATGTATGTATGTATGTATGTATGTACGTATGTATGTATGTATGTATGTATGTATGTATGTATGTATGTATGTATGTATGTATGTATGGATGGGTATGTATGTGTATATATGCGTGTACGTATGTGTGTATGTATGTGTGTATGTATGTATGTGTGTGTATGAATGTATGTATGTGTGTACGTATGTGTGTGCATGTATGTGTGTATGTTTGTCTGTATGTGTGTATGTGTTTGTATGTTTGTGCATGTGCATGCATGTGTGTATGTACATGTGTGTGTTTGTGTGTGGATATATGTGTGTGTGTATATATGTATCTAGGTATGTATGTATTTGTATGTGTGTATGTATGTGGGTATGTGTGTGTATGTATGTGTGTATGTAAGTGTATGTGTGTGTGCGTATGTATGTACGTTTGTGTATGTGTGTGTATGCGTTGTGTGTTAATGTATGTATGTGTGCATGTGTATATATGTACATATGTGTGTATAGGTGTGAATGTATGTATGTATATATATATATATATATATATATATATATATATATATATATATATATATATGTAACAGTGTGTGTATGTATGTATATTTGTATGTATGCGTGTATGTGTGTATGTGTGTATGCATGTATGTGTATGAATATATGTATGTATGTGTGCATGTATGTATGTGTGTATGTGTGTGTATATGTGTGTTCTATGTGTGTGTGTAAGTGTGTGTGTGTATGTATGTATGTATGTGTGCGCATGTGTGTATGTGTGTGTATATCTGTATCTGTGTGTATGTGTGTGTTATATGTTTGTGTGTATTTATATAATTGTGTATGTGTGTATGTGTATGTATTTAAGTATGCATGTGTGAATGTGTGTTTGTATGTGTGTATGTGTATGTGTGTGTATGTATGTGTGTAAGTATGTATGTGAATATGTGTGTATATGTATGTGTATGTATGTATGTGTGTGTATGTGTGTATGTGTGTATGTGTGTGTATGTATGTGTGCATGTGTGTATGTGTGCATGTGTGTATGTGTGAATGTATGTGTGTACATGTATGTGTTTATGTATGTGTGTATATGTATGTGTATGTATGTATGTATGTATGTATGTATGTATGTATGTATGTGTATGTGTATGTGATTATGTTTGTGTAAGAGTGAATGGATGTGTATGTATGTGTGTGTAAGAATGTGTTAGGTATGTGTTATGTGTGTATGTATGTGTGTGTATGTGTGTATATGTGTATTTAAATGGTGTATGTATGTGTGTGTGCATGTACATGTATGTTTGTGTGGATGTGTGTGTATGTATGTACGTATGTATGTATGTATGTACGTATACGTGTATGTGTGTAACGTGTATGTGTATATGTGTGTATGTGTGTATGTATGTGTGTATGTATGTATGAGTGTGTATCTTTGTGTGTATGTGTATGTGTGTATCTGTGTGTGTATGTATGTGTATGTGTGTATGTGTGTTTGTGTTTGTATGTCTATGTGTGTATGTGTGCATGTATGTGTGTATGTATGTATGTGAGTATGTATGTATGTATTTATGTGTGTATGTATGTGTGTATGTATGTGTGTATGTGTGTATGTGTGTATATGTGTGTGTATGTGTGTGCATGTGTGTATGTGTGAATGTATGTGTGTTCATGTATGTGTTTATGTATGTGTGTATATGTATGTGCATGTATGTATGTATGTGTATGTGTGTATGTTTGTGTATGAGTGAGTGTATGTATATGTATGTGTGTGTAAGAATGTGTTAGGTATATGTTATGTGTGTATGTATGTGTGTATGTGTGTATATGTGTATTTAAATGTGTGTGTATGTGTGTGTGCATGTATATGTATGTTTGTGTGGATGTGCGTGAATGTATGTACGTATGTATGTATGTACGTATACGTGTATGTGTGTAACGTGTATGTGTATATGTGTGTATGTGTGTATGTATGTGTGTATGTGTGTATGTATGTAAGAGTGTGTATCTTTGTGTGTATGTGTATGTGATTATCTGTGTGTATGAATGTATGTATGTGTGTATGCATGTATGTGTATGAATATGTGTATGTATATGTGTATGTATGTATGTATGTATGTATGTATGTATGTATGTATGTATGTATGTATGTATGTATGTATGTATATGTGTATGTGTATGTATGTAGGTATGTGTGTATGTATGTATATATGTATGTATAAATGTATGTGTGTATGCGTGTGTATGCGTTGTGTGTTAAGGTATGTATGTATGTATGTATGTATGTATGTATGTATGTATGTAAAGGTGTGTGTATGTGTGTGTATGTATGTGTGTATGTATTATTGTGTGCATGTGTATGTATGTATGTATGTATGTGTGTGTGTATATGCATGTGTATGTATGTATGCATGTGTGAATGTATGTATGCATGTCAGTATGTATGTGTGTGGGTATGTATGTGTATATGTATGTGTATATATGTGTGTATGTATGTGTATGTGTATCTGTATGTGTGTATGATTGTGTATGCATGTGTGTATGTGTGTATCTGTGTGTAATATGTGTCTATGTATGTATGTATGTATGTGTGTTGTGTGTATGTATGTATGTGCATGTATTTGTGTGTTTGTGTGTGTGTATGTATGTGGTTATGTGTGTATGTATGTGTGTATGTGTGTATGTATGTATGAATGTGTGGGTAGGTAGTGTATGTATCTGCATGTATGTATGTGTGTGTATGTGTGTATCTGTGTGTTATATGCATATGTGTATGTATATATGTGTGTATGTGTGTATGTGTATGTTTATGTATGTATGTATGTATGTATGTATGTATGTATGTATGTATGTGTGTATGAGCGTTTGTATGTGTGTGTATGTATGTGTGTACATATGTGTGTATGTATGTGTGTGTACATATGTGATGTATGTATGTATGTATGTGTGTGCATGTATGTGTGTGTATGTGTTTGTATGTATGTGTGTATGTATGTGTAAGTGTGTATGTGTGTGTGTGAGAACGCATGTGTGTGTATTTGTAAGTGTGTGTGTATGTATGAGTGCATATATGTGTGTATGTGTATGTGTTTATGTATGTGTGTATGTATGAATGTATGTATGTGTGTATGTAAGTATATGTATGTATGTATGTATGTATGTATGTATGTATGTATGTGTATGTACGTATGTGTATGTATGATTGCATGTATGCGTGTGTATGTATGTATGCGTGTGTGTGTATATCTATGTGTGTATGTATGTGTGTGTTTGTATGTGTGTATGTGTGTATGTATGTGTTTATGTGTATGTATGTGTTTATGTGTGTATGTGTGTGCGTATGTGTGTATGTGTGTGCATGTATGTGGGTATGCATGCATGTGTTTGTATGTATGTGTGTGTATGTATGTGCATAATTGTATGTGTGTATGTGTGTATGTGTGTATCTATGTGTGTATGTATACGTGTATTTGTGTGTGTATGTTTGTATGTATTGTCACGTTTCTTAAGACAAACTTGGTTTATTGGGTTCGTTGAGTCGACTAGCGAAGCAGCAGCTCAGACAGATCGTCTTTGTCTTCTTCCACTCCCGGATCTCACCCAAGCATATCAGGTGGCATTAGTCCCCCCTTTGAAAGCATCGACTCGATGCTCGTAACGAAAAAAAAATGAAGGCATACGCACGCAGATACAGAGAACCAAAGGAGGGAGAGTGCCAGTACTCGCAGCGCAAATGAGGAAATTGCGCCAATGCTTGCGCCAAGCGCAAAAACAAAAGGCATAAAAACACAGGAGAACACGAACAGCAGTAGCAGCAGCACAATGTCACGGCTTGTCGCAACACGTGAACCACAAGGGCTACTGTGTGAAGTACGGCTTCAGCCTAACGACATGCACGGTTTCGGGCTGAAGCTGTCGACGAGAAGACGCTGCGCCGTCCGGAAACACCTCGTAGGTAAGATCGGTGACACGTCTAAGAACCTTGTACGGTCCAAAATAACGGCTTAGGAGTTTTTCGGGTAAGCCTGGTCGCCGGAAGGGGTCCATACCCACACTCGGTCCCCAGGGTGGTAGGTGACGTTTCGATGGCGGAGGTTGTAACGTCGTGCGTCTTCATCTTGTTGGCGACCGGTGTTTATGCGACCTAGCTGACGAGCTTCTTTGGCGTATTGAGTGTATTCCTCAGCGTCTGGAGCGATTTCATTGCTTTGGTCACACGGAAGCATAGCATCGAGCATGGTTCGCACGTTGCGTCCGTAAACGAGTCGGAAAGGCGGAAATCGCGTTGTTTCTTGCGTTGCCGTATTGTATGTAAACGTGATGTACGGAAGAATTTCGTCCCAGGTTTTGTGTTGTACGTCAACGTACATTGACAGCATGTGCGCTATGGTCTTGTTAAGCCTCTCTGTCAGTCCATTCGATTGCGGGTGATAAGCCGTCGTTTTTCGATGAGTTGTGCAGCTCAATTTAAAAATGTCCTCCATCATTCGTGCTGTAAATGACGTCCCTCTGTCCGTAATCACGCATGACGGGGCACCATGCCGTAGGACGATTTGGTGCGCGAAGAACTGCGTGACTTCAGAGGATGTGCCACGGGGTAACGCTTTTGTTTCAGCATACCGAGTGAGATAATCTGTCGCAACTATAATCCATTTGTTCCCAGAGGACGACAAAGGGAAGGGTCCAAGAAGGTCCATTCCCACGAGGTCAAACGGTGTCTGTGGTGGTGCGATCGGCTTGAGCAGGCCTGCGGGTCTCACAGGCGGAGTCTTGCGAGGCTGGCACTCACGGCAGCCTTTTACGTATCGATGTACACTTGTTGATAGTCGCGGCCGGTAATACTGTTGGCGTACTCTGGCGAGAGTTCGCGAATAGCCCAAATGTCCTGACGTGGGCTCGTCGTGGCACGCAAGGAGGATCTCGTCCCGCATTTCGGTAGGAACAACGAGTAGGAAGGCTTTGTCGCTACCACGGGCGTTTTTCTTGTAAAGAATGCCTCTTCTTAGACAAAAAGAGGACAGTTCGCGAGCAACGTGTCGAGGGACCTGAGAGTTCCGGCCTTCCAGGGAATCAATAGCTGGGCGTAATTCGTCGTCTGCCCGCTGTTTTGACATAAATTCGGAATCGCTGACTGCTCCGAGAAAGGCATCTTCGTCTTCGGAGCCCCTGACAGCGTGCCCCACAGGCGCTCGAGAAAGCGCGTCGGCATCTTCATGTTTGCGCCCTGACCTGTACACAATCGTAATATCGAACTCCTGCAAACGCAAACTCCACCGAGCGAGACGGCCGGATGGATCTCTGAGATTTGCCAGCCAGCAGAGCGAGTGGTGGTCAGTCACCACTTTGAAGGGACGACCGTAGAGGTAAGGCCTAAACTTGGTCGTCGCCCACACGACTGCGAGGCATTCTTTTTCCGATGTAGAATAGTTGGTCTCGGCTCGAGAAAGAGTACGACTGGCGTAAGCTATTACATGTTCAACGCCACCGTGTCGTTGTACAAGGACAGCGCCAAGTCCGACGTTGCTGGCATCTGTATGAATTTCTGTAGCAGCGTCCTCATCAAAATGGGCAAGAACAGGGGCTGTTTGCATTCTCCGCCGTAGCTCTGTGAACGCTGCATCTTGTTCTGCGCTCCAAGTAAAAGGCACGTCATCCCGAGTGAGTCGCGTAAGAGGTTCAGCTATCTTCGAGAAGTTGGCGATAAATCGGCGATAAAACGCACACAAGCCGAGGAAACGGCGTACTGCTCTTTTATCTGATGGAACAGGGAAGGCGGCGACAGCAGCAGTTTTGTCTGGATCAGGTCGCACTCCATCCGCACTAATGACATGCCCCAGAAATTTGAGCTCTTCGTAGCCGAAATGGCATTTTTGGGGTTTCAGCGTGAGTTTAGCTGTGCGAATGGCGTCCAGAACCTTTCTCAGACGCTTCAGATGTTCTTCGAAGCTCTCGGAAAAGATGACCACATCATCGAGGTAGACAAGGCAGCTTTGTCACTTCAAGCCAGCGAGAACTGTGTCCATCCTCCTCTGAAAAGTGGCTGGGGCAGAACAGAGGCCGAAGGGAAGAACACGGAATTCGTAAAGTCCGTCTGGAGTCACAAACGCAGTTTTTTCTCGGTCTCGTTCATCCACTTCAATTTGCCAATAGCCACTCTTTAGATCGATGGACGAAAAATACTTCGCGCGTCGTAATCTGTCGAGAGAGTCGTCGACCCGTGGAAGCGGGTAAACGTGTTTTTTCGTGACGCTATTAAGCTTCCTGTAGTCAATACAAAATCGCAGCGTTCCGTCTTTTTTCTTCACTAAAACGACTGGCGAGGCCCAAGGGCTGCTGGATGGTTGAATAATCCCGTCATCGAGCATATCTTTCACTTGTGTCTGAATAGCCGCACGTTCTTTGGAAGAAACGCGATAAGGCTGCTGCCGGATGGGGCGGACGTCATCGTCGGTAATAATTCGATGCTTGGCGAGGTGTGTTTGATGGACTTTGGAAGAAGAGGCGAAGCAAGACCGAAACTCCTTTAAAAGGTCATGAAGTGCAGCCTTTCTCTTGTCTGACAGCGTCGAATTAATGTCGATGTGGTCTAGAAATTCTTCATCTTCATGCGTTTCCTCGGACGCGAAGCACTCCGTGACGTCGGCAACAGGGTCTCCATAGGCTACGGTGGTTCCGCGGAAAAGATGCCGGTGCTCGTAGTTGAAGTTCGTAACTAGTATTTGTGACTGTCCGTTACGGACACGCACAACACTTCGGGCAGCACATACACCTTGAAGTAGCAGAAGTGATAGGTTGCTTTCAGCCACCACGTCACCGTCTCGGAGGTCTTCACAAATGACTTCGATGGGAACAGTCGCTCGGGGCGGCAGCGTCACACTGTCATCAGCAACACGCAGCGCAGGTCTACGGTAGTTATCAGCGTCTCGATCTGTTGCGCCTTGAGTCGAGAAGGTCACGATGCGTTCACGGAGATTTATGATGGCACCGTATTCTCGAAGGAAGTCCATGCCGATAATCAGCTGACGTGAACAGTCCCGCAGAACGAGGCAGCTGAGGACAAACGTTGACGCACGAATTTTAACTCTTGCCGTACAGCGACCCAGTGGTGTTACAACGTGTCCTCCAGCAGTTCGCATTCGCGTTTCATTCCACGGCGTAATCACTTTCCTGAGATCTTTTGCTAGCTTCCCGCTGATAATCGAATAGTCTGCACCAGTGTCTATCAATGCATTGACCTGAAAACCGTCAATCAGCACAGGTATGTCAAGTGACACGCGGTCACTGGGTTCAGATGTGGATTTCGGCGTTCCTTCGGTACTGCGATTATTCTCTGGTTGAATGCCTTCCGTGTTGCGTGCAAGCGTCGATGGGAGGTCTTCCGCACTTTGAGTCCCAGCGACCTTGCCCCCGAAGGCCGCTGCCTTCAGTTTTCCCGACGGGGGCTTGGAGAGCGTTCCCGTGCCATCACATCGAAACGTGACCCAGTAGCTGCGGGTCTCCTCGGAGATGGTGACCGTGATTGACGTCGTGTAAAGGGTGCACGCTGTTGCGCGAGATATTCTTCGATGTCCCTCGGCCTTTGACCAATTTGGGGACGAGGTGAATTGACGGAAAATCCACGCAGGCCAAGTTGCCGGTATGGCCATTCGCGGTAAATGTGACCAGCCTCACCGCAATGATAGCAGAGGGGTCGTCTGTCCGGCGTACGCCAGATATCAGGCTTGCGCGTCGGTGCACGGCGACCATCGATGTCCAAACCAGCGTGCGCCGACTGAATCGTGACTGACGGCATAATTGTCTGGATCGGGACGTATGGAACTGTCTGAAGCGGAACGTGCGGCACTGTCTGGATCGGGACGTGCGGCACTGGCTGGGTCGGGACTCCTTGACCAGAACGAGGTGTGGCAGATCGCAAGGCTTCCGCGTACGTACGACGGCGACTGTCAGTAGACACAGGAGCCGTTTCCGGATCAACCGACATCAGCGGAAAACGATGGGCGTGCAACACCTGTTGGACCTCGTCACGGATGACACTGGTGATAGAACCAACATCGATTGGTCTTGTCCCGTACATCTTTTCCATTTCTTACCGGACGACAGATCGGATGATCTCGCGAATCCATTCGGGGCTCTTGCTCCCAGGGGTGGCGAAAATTTCGAGGGTTGAGGCAGCATTCACTTGACGGTCAAACAAGGCAGACCGTTGGTGCAGTACTTTATTTATTTATTTATTTATTATTTTATTTATTATATCCTCAAAGGTTCCGTATGGAACTTTACATGAGGGGTGGGCGATGAAAGGCGGTATCAAAAGTAATGGTTAAGATGCAGTTGAGTCTGCTGCTTGTATGGCATTCCTGAAGCGCGCAGAATCCCGGATGACAGCCGCCTCTTCCGGAAGGTCATTCCAGTCTCGGGCGGTGCGCAAAAAGAATGACTGTTGAAATGATGTGGTGTGAGCACGTGGCGGAATTACAGCGTTTGGATGACTTCTGCGATGGCCTCGATGGACTGGTTGGATGAGCTGGTTGTCACGTGTGGCTGAATGAAAGAATTTGTGAAAAAGGCACAAACGTGCAATATGACGACGAAAAGCGAGGGTAGGAAGCTTTAACTGGTTTTTTAGGTTGGAGATGCTGGAGTAACGGGAGTAATCTGAAGCAATGAATCTGGCTGCTCGGTTCTGGACAGATTCCAGAATTTTAATATGATTTGTTTGGTGGGGGTCAAAGACGGCAGATGCATATTCAAGTTTAGGTCTGACAATGGTGATATAAGCGAGTAGTTTAACGGAAGGTGGTGCCATGAAAATGTTGCGGCGTACGTAACCAAGGGCACGGTTAGCGGAGTAAGCTATGTGATCTATGTGGTCATCCCATGATAGGTCGCTCGTAAGATGGACACCTAGATATTTGATTGAGTTAGTAGCAGCTATAGGACAGTTGTTGATGGTGTAAGTAGCCGGCGCGTAGTTTCTGCGACGATGGAAAGAAATGAGCAATGTTTTATTCGTATTCAGAGACATCAGCCAAGTGTTACACCACTGTTGAATGCGTAAGAGGTCATGCTGTAGGGAAGAAACATCGGTAGAGTTATGTATTGGACGGTAAAGGACACAATCGTCGGCAAAAAGACGAATATTAGATTGAACAGAAAGTGGAATGTCGTTAATATATATCAAGAATAGGAGAGGCCCGAGGACGGTACCTTGGGGCACGCCAGACAGAACTGGGGAGAGGTTGGAAGAAAGGTTATTAACATGCACAAATTGTTTGCGGTTTGTTAAGAATGCTTTGATCCAGTTGAAAACATACTGGTGAAGGCTTAGACGCGAGACTTTTAGTAGGAGACGAGAGTGAGGCACCTTGTCAAATGCTTTTTCGAAATCAAGAAACAGTGTATCAACTGGGATGTTACGATCTATGTGGAGATGGATGTCATGCAGGAATAATGTTAGTTGGGTCTCACAGGAGTGACCTTTACGAAAGCCATGCTGGTTTGGGTGAAAAAAACTTGCAGATGATAAAAAGCTGGCAACATGAGAGAAGATGACATGCTCCATGATCTTAGAACAAACACTAGTGAGCGAGATGGGGCGGTAGTTACCTGCAGATAAACGATCGCCCTTCTTGAAGACCGGAATGACCTTCCCAATTCTCCAGTCCAATGGGACTTCACCTGTATCGAGCGACTGTTGGAAAATGATTGATAGTATGGAACCAGAGATATGCTTAGTATTTTTAAGAATTTTGGCATTGATGCCATCTATACCACATGATGAAGAATTTTTTAATTGATTGATTACATTAACGATTCCCTCTGAGCTGAACTCAATCTTCGGCATTTGCGGAAAAGCAAAATGCGGATATTCAGGAAGTTCTCCGCTAGCTTCGTTAGTAAAAACGGAACAAAATGTAGAGTTCAAGACAGATGGAACGTCACAATCGGCAATAGGGGATCCAGAATTGTCACAAAGAGAAAGTGTAGTTTTATCATCCGGTTTCATTATTTTCCAAAAGCGGCGTGGGTTGTCCCGAAGCATGTTGGGTAGTGTGGTTGAAAAAAAGTTTCTCTTTGCCAATGCCAATAATGCCATGTATTCTTTGGCTGTACTTTTATACTTGTCCCAGGCTAGTTGAGAGTTCGATTGCCTGGCAGAACGAAACTGTCGTTTCTTCTTATTTTTCATACGTTTTATATTGACATTAAACCAGGGAGAACGAGATCTTTCACATATAGTGATTGTTGGAATGTAAAGTTTGATCAAGTCCTGCATCTTGGATTTAAATAAAGCCCAATTAGATTCAGTGGATTGTTGATCGTAAGTTGAGGAAAATTCACTATAAAAGGCTGCTAAGTCGTTGTTCATAGCGACATAGTCGGCTTTGTCGTAAAGAGTCAGTAATTTCTTCGATTTGACGCTTTTTTTTATCATGTTACCGGGAAACGTAGTGTGGATCGCGGTGTGGTCACTGAGACCGCTAATATAAGAAAGAGAAGAAAAGTTATCAGGATGTGACGTAAGCAGAAGGTCAAGAACGTTGCTTGAATGATCGGTTGTGCGCGTAGGAGAAGTGACAAGCTGTGATAGACCAAACGTTAAGCACGTGTGTAAGAATTCATTGGAGACATTATCTGTGTTTTGGCAGGTGGATAGCTTGGACCAGTCAATGAAAGGAAAATTGAAATCGCCAAAAAGCAAGATGGGAGTACTAGGATTAGTAAGCGTTATCTCATGTAATACGTCATGAAAATCAGATGCAAACGAACTTTCAGAATTGGGTGAACGGTAACAGACGCCAATGAGCATATGCGGCGTGGTTGCGTGGCTGCGGACCCACAACATTTCTAAAGGCGTTTGCACGCTTACAAGGGAACATTGCAATTGACGATTAGTGGCTATTAGTACACCGCCACCGCGAGAGCTGTCCCTATCCTTGCGGAAGATATCGAACTCAGGCAGGTTGGGAAAGAGCTCAGGACTTGAGACCAGAGAATTGAGCCAAGTTTCGGTGATTAGTACGACGTTACTAGAAGAGGATGAAATGAGGCTGCTTATGGCGTCACGTTTCGGTATGAGGCTACGAATATTACTGTAAAGAATTGATACATCATGTTTAGAAGGCTTATCTGGGTTGCCGACTTTCTTTGCTAGTTGCTAACGTTTGTACTCGACAACAGTCTGAGTAGGATGATCAAATACGTATGTTTTGTTACCACAGATAAGTTTATCGTAGCGCAGTTTGATGGGCATGTTTTGAGCCTTGCCGAATTCAACCAAGCGCCTACGGGCCAAGCGCGTATGCGGAGGAAAATCTTCACTTATACCGTAGACAGTGCCTTTCAGCTTGCCGCCCCTAGAAAGAATGTGGTCTTTGTCCTTGAAATGGGCAAACTTGACAATTATTGGTCGATTCTTTCTGTCTTTAAAAGCGCCTAGCCTGTGAGCCCTTTCAATGTTGCGTGCTTGAATTGTTATATCAAGATTTTTTTCGCAATGCTGGATGATTAATTCCTCTGAATCGCGCCACGTCTCCGTTTGTTTGTCTGCGAGGCCATAGAACACTAGGTTGCATCGGCGAGATCTACATTCCATATCTTCAACGCGAGCAGTCAGCTGAGATACCTGAACACCGCAGTTGTTCGTGACTGTTTCTATATTTTCAAGCTTGAGATTGATGCTTTGAATTGACTTAAGGTCGGATTCAATCTTGTAGAGTCTGTTATTGATGTCATTAAACTTTTTTTCGTTTTCGGACAGCGTCTCCTTAATGGAAGTTAATTGTTCGATCATAGCTGACTGCCCATTTTGTAACACTTTGAGCATTTCAAGTAAGTCGCCCGACGCTTTGGTAGCGGGGCCGGGATTAGTTTCGACATCACCTGCTAACAAAAGTACTCTCATCAGCATGCATGTACAGTCATATATTATCACAAGCGTTCGCCGTGGGCCCGGCAGCACAAACAATGCACGAGAGCTAGTACGCTTAGCATAGAGGCAATGCTGATTCGTTACCTGCGTTACGAAGAAACGAAGCCAGTTAGGGCGATGCATCCTTAACGTGCCGCCGGGCCCACTAGTCGCGGCGATGGTTTCACCAGGCTTTATAGACTTTTCCAAGGGGGAGGGTAATATGCTGGTCGCAGATAGCACGTAGTAAGTCCGATCCATGCGCGGGCCGTACCACCAAAGATGAGCCTGCCGCGCAGATGATTCTGCGCAGACTGTTTGTGCAGGCATGCAGCCATCACGGCCATCCTCGTGGAAACTGTAGTCACTGTTGAGCGTATCTGCAGGTCCGGGGTGCGGAACGCCGGCATCCTGTAGAACACCGACGGGCTGCCTCTCGATCCGAACCGGGAAAGGCTGCCAGGAAAGCACGACGAGCTGCGTTACGAAGAAACGAAGCCAGTTAGGGCGATGCATCCTTAACGTGCCGCCGGGCCCACTAGTCGCGGCGATGGTTTCACCAGGCTTTATAGACTTTTCCAAGGGGGAGGGTAATATGCTGGTCGCAGATAGCACGTAGTAAGTCCGATCCATGCGCGGGCCGTACCACCAAAGATGAGCCTGCCGCGCAGATGATTCTGCGCAGACTGTTTGTGCAGGCATGCAGCCATCACGGCCATCCTCGTGGAAACTGTAGTCACTGTTGAGCGTATCTGCAGGTCCGGGGTGCGGAACGCCGGCATCCTGTAGAACACCGACGGGCTGCCTCTCGATCCGAACCGGGAAAGGCTGCCAGGAAAGCACGACGAGCTGCGTTACGAAGAAACGAAGCCAGTTAGGGCGATGCATCCTTAACGTGCCGCCGGGCCCACTAGTCGCGGCGATGGTTTCACCAGGCTTTATAGACTTTTCCAAGGGGGAGGGTAATATGCTGGTCGCAGATAGCACGTAGTAAGTCCGATCCATGCGCGGGCCGTACCACCAAAGATGAGCCTGCCGCGCAGATGATTCTGCGCAGACTGTTTGTGCAGGCATGCAGCCATCACGGCCATCCTCGTGGAAACTGTAGTCACTGTTGAGCGTATCTGCAGGTCCGGGGTGCGGAACGCCGGCATCCTGTAGAACACCGACGGGCTTGCTCCATTGTTGCCGCTTCAGTAAGGAACTCAGCAACACTCTTAGGGGGACTACGCACCAAACCAGCAAAAAGTTGTTCCTTCACACCACGCATGAGGTGGCGCAACTTTTTTTCCTCTGCCATAGCAAGATGCGCTCGCTTGAAAAGCCGTGTCAAGTCCTCAACGTACATCGAGACGGTCTCGTTTGGCATCTGGATGCGTGATTGTAGTGCACGCTCCGCTCGTTCGCGGCGGTCCGGACTCCTGCAGGTCTCCAGAAGGCGACGCTGGAACTCGCGCCAAGATGTCAGAACATCATCCCTGTTCAAAAACCACGTCTTGGCACCGTCCTTCAGGAAAGTGTACACGTTCCGGAGCTTCGCGGCATCATCCCAGTAATTTATCGCTGCGACACGTTCGAACTCACTCAGCCAGTCGTCAACATCTTCATGCTGCTCTCCATGAAAAGGGCCAGGCATGAGCGGGTTCTGGACGGTGCAGTAGATCGGCGTGGAAGGTGTCGGAGCTTGCACGGGATCTTGTGTCGAAGTCATAGTCGCTGCGTCAGTGGTTGGTGTCTCAGGTGGTAGGCCTCGTTGGCGGCGGCTTACTCTGTGAACAGGAGTGTCCACGGGTGCAGGGCTTGCGTTCCGGCTGCTGGATGGGGTCTTGGGCATCGGGTGGATCGTGAGACGTTGTACCCAGCAACTCCACCAGTCTTGTCACGTTTCTTAAGACAAACTTGGTTTATTGGGTTCGTTGAGTCGACTAGCGAAGCAGCAGCTCAGACAGATCGTCTTTGTCTTCTTCCACTCCCGGAACTCACCCAAGCATATCAGGTGGCAGTATGTAGGTATGTATGTCTGTCTGTCTGTATGTATGTATGTATGTATGTATGTATGTATGTGAGTATGTGTGTATGCATGTATGTGTGTGTATGTATGTGTGTGTATGTTTGTGTGTGTGAATGTGTGTGTATGTGTGTATGTATGTGTGTGTATGTAAGTATGTATGCATGTGTGTGTATGTATGTGTGTGCTTATGTGTGTATGTGTGTATCTATGTTTGTGTGCGTATGTGTGTATCTATGTTTGTGTGTGCATGTATGTGTGCATGTGTGTGCGTATGTGTGTATGCATGTGTGTGCATGTATGTTTGTATGTATATATGTGGTGTAGGTATGTGTGTATGTGTGTGTGTCTGTGTGTAAATGTATGTGCGTGTATGTATGGGTGTATGTATGTGTGTATGTATGTGTGTATGTATGTGTTTGAATGCGTGTATGTGTGTATGTAGATATGTGTGTATGTATGTGTGTATGTATGTATGT
Source organism: Rhipicephalus microplus (assembly GCF_043290135.1). NCBI lineage: Eukaryota > Metazoa > Arthropoda > Arachnida > Ixodida > Ixodidae > Rhipicephalus > Rhipicephalus microplus. Next base: position 1,979,820 of record NW_027464628.1, read on the forward strand.
ATGTATGTATGTATGTATGTATGTGTGTATGTATATATGGGAGTATGTGTATGTATGTATGTATGTATGTATGTATGTATGTATGTATGTATGTATGTATGTATGTATGTATGTATGTATGTATGTATGTATGTATGTATGTATGTATGTATGTATTTATGTATGTATGTGTGTATGTAGGTGTGTGTGTGTGTGTATCTATGTGTGTATGTATGTGTGTGTGTGTGTAGTTATGTATGTGTGTATTTATGTATGTATGTATGTGTGTATATGCGTATGTATGTATGTATGTATGTATTTGTATGTATGTGTGTATGTGTGTGTATGAGTGTATGCATGTGTGTGTGCATGTGTGTACGTATGTGTATGTGTGTATGTATGTGTATGTATGTATGTAAGTGTGCGCATGTATGTGTGTATGTTCGTCTGTATGTGTGTATGTGTTTGTATGTTTGTGCATGTGTATGCATGTGTGTGTTTGTGAGTGTATATATGTGTGCAAATATGTATGTAGGTATGTATATGTATGTGTGTATTATATGTGTATATGTATGTGTGTACGTATGAGTATGTGTGTATGTGTGTATGTGTATATTTGTATGTGTGTTTGAGTGTGTGTATGTATGTATGTATGTATGTGTATGTATGTGTGCATGTGTGTATGTATCTGTGAGTGTATGTGTGTATGTGTGTATGTATGTGTGTATGTGTATGTGTGTAAGTATGTATGTGAATATGTGAATATGTGTGTATGTGTATGCGTATGTATGTATGTGTGTGTATGTGTGTACATGTGTGTATGAGTGATGTATTTGTATGTATGTATGTATGTATGTATGTATGTATGTATGTATGTGAGTATGTATGTATATATGTATGTATGTATGTGTGTATGTATGTGTGTATGTATGTGTATGTGTGTATGTGTGTGTATGTGTGTGTATGTGTGTGTATGTATGTGTGCATGTGTCTATGTGTGAATGTATGTGTGTACATGTATGTGTTTATGTATGTGTGTATACGTATGTGTATGTATGTATGTGTATGTGTGTATGAGTGAATGTATGTGTATGTATGTGTGTGTAAGAATGTGTTAGGTATGTGTTATGTGTGTATGTATGTGTGTGTATGTATGTATATGTGTATTTAAATGTTTGTGTATGTGTGTGTATGTGTGTGTGCATGTATATGTATGTTTGTGTGCATGTGTGTGTATGTATGTACGTATACGTGTATGTGTGTAACGTGTATGTGTGTATGTGTGTATGTATGTGTGTATGTGTGTATGTATGTGTGTATGTATTTGTGTATGTGTGTAAGTATGTATGAGTGTGTATCTTTATGTGTATGTGCATGTGTGAATGTGTGTGTATGTATGTATGTATGTGTGTATGCATGTATGTGTATGAATATGTGTATGTATATGTTATGTATGTATGTATGTGTATGTGTATGCGCGTTTGTATGTATGTATGTGTGTATGTATGTATATATGTATGTATAAATGTAAGTGTGTATGTGTGTGTATGCGTTGTGTGTTGAGGTATGTATGTAAGTATGTATGTATGTGTGTACGTATGTATGTATGTAAGGGTGTGTGTATGTGTGTGTATGTATGATTGTATGCATGTGTATGTATGTATGTATGTGTATATGTGTGTGTGTATGTGCGTGTGTATGTATGTATGCATGTGTGAATGTATGTATGCATGTAAGTATGTATGTGTGTGTGTATGAATGTGTGTGTGTATGTGCGTGTATGTGTATGTGTGTGCGTGTGTATGTATCTGTGTATGTATGCACTTATGTGTGTATGTATGTGTGTACGTGTGTGTTTGTGTGTATGTGTGTGTGTTCGTGTGTATGTATGCCTGTGTATGTATGTGTATATATGTGTGTATGTATGTGTGTATGTGTGTATGAATGTATGTGTTTATGTATGTATGTATGTATGTATGTATGTATGTATGTGTGTGTATGCGTACGTATGTATGTATGTATGTATGTATGTGTGTGTATGCATATGTATGTGTGTATGTGTGTATGTGTGTGTATGAATGTATGTATGTGTGTACGTATGTGTGTGCATGTATGTTTGTGTGTGCATGTATGTGTGTATGTATGTTTGTCTGTATCTGTGTATGTGTGTATGTATGTGGGCATGTGTGTATGTGTGTGTATGTATGTGTGTATGTATATGTGTATGTGTGTATGTATGTGGGTATGTGTGTGTATGCGTTGTGTGTTGATGTATGTATGTATGTATGTGTATATATGTACGTATGTGTGTATAAGTGTGAATGTTTGTATATATATATATATATATATATATATATGTAACAGTGTGTGTATGTGTTTGTATGTATGTGTGTTCATGTGCGTATGTGTGTGTATATCTGTATCTGTGTGTATGTGTGTGTTATATGTATGTGTGTATGTGTATCTATTTATGTATGTATGTGTGAATGTGTGTATGTATGTGTGCATGATTGTGTATGTAGCTGAGTTTGTATGTGTGTATGTATGTGAGTATGCATGTATGTATGTATGTATGTATGTATGTATGTATGTATGTATGTATGTATGTATGTATGTATGTATGTATGTATGTGTGTATGTATGTGTGTATGTGTGTGTATGCAGGTACTCGGCTGCTGACCCGCACGTCGCGGGTTTGAATCCCGGCTGCGGCGGCTGCATTTCCGATGGAGGCGGAAATGTTGTAGGCACGTTTGCTCAGATTTGGGTGCACGTTAAAGAACCCCAGGTGGTCGAAATTTCCGGAGCCCTCCACTACGGCGTCTCTCATAATCATATGGTGGTTTTGGGACGTTAAACCCCACATATCAATCATTGTGTGTTTGAAAGTTTGAAAGTTTATTGAAATTGATTGGTTACAAATGGTGGTTACAATGGGGTTTACTACTGATACAGAGGGAGGTCCCAAAGTCAAGAGACTGTACAGGGGACCTCCCATAAGAGCTGAGTAAACAAAAGTACTTTAACGCAACAAAAATGTGTACACAAAGTAAACACTCAAAAAGAAGCAATTAACACTGAGATATCGTTGGATTATTTAAAAATTACAAAAGAAAGCAGAGATGATGAAATGATGAAATGACTATGCTGAATGCAGATAATTCCGAAGGTTGATTTTGAATGCGTGGAAATTGGAGATATTTTTAACATGGCATGGTAATGAGTTCCATAGTTGTGTGGCTGAAAAGTTAGTAGTGAACTTACCATAATTAGTTCTGGGTTTCGGTAATAAGAAGCTATTGCTGGATGCGAAACGTGTTGACAAAGAGTAAGGATACTGGCTTTTGATGATTATAGGGAACGGGAGCTTTCCGCTGATGGATTTGTGGATTAGTATTGCGAGGGAATATTTATGTAGTTTTCCCACCGACAGAATACCGTTAGAGGTGAGCAAAGGCAATGCTTCTGATGTGTAGGTGCTATGTGTCATGATGCGAATAGCCTGATTTTGAGTGTGTTGCAATGGAGATAAATGGACTGGATACGTGTTTCCCAATGATGATATGCAATAATTAATATACGTATGAATGAAAGCGTAATAAAGGGATATTAGTGTGTTCATATGGAAAAAATTGCGAACTTTAATTAATATCCTAATGCCATAAGCTGTCTTCTTTGTTAACGATGAAACATGCTCATCAAATTTTAGGTGCTTATCTAATGTGACTCCGAGAAACATGACACTGTCAGTAGGATAAAGTGTGTTTGAAGCGAAAGTTAAAGATGGTGATCCTGAATAAATCCTATGCTTAGAAGAAAAGATGACGAACTGAGATTTTGTAGCATTTATCTGTAGTTTATTTTGCCGGCACCAGGTAACTATGATGTCCGCGTCGTAGTTAAGCTTGTAGATTAATGAATCAAGGTGGTTATCTGAGCAGAAAATAGTAGTGTCGTCAGCGTAAAGAATACAGTCAGATGATTTTAGGCATTGTGAAAGATCATTGATGTATATTAAAAATAAGAGAGGTCCTAATATTGATCCCTGCGGTACCCCAATGTTACTTGTTTTAGGGTGTGAGTAAGTGTTAGATATAGACACAATATATTCTCTATCTTTTAAGTAGTTACGTAGTAATTTCAGTGGTGGGCCTGCTATTCCAATAGACTCTAATTTAGCAAATAGTATATTGTGTACAAGTGAATCGAATGCTTTAGATAAATCAATAAAGAGCGCCCCAGTCAAATTACCTGCATCAATTGCCTGCCGGATTTTATCTGTCAAGTAAATTAATGCTAAATCAGTTGAGTATCCCTCCCTAAATCCAAATTGATTTGTTGATAAGACATGAAATTTTGAAAAATAGGAAGACAAGCGTGTTACTATTAGTTTTTCAACAACTTTGCTAAAGAATGAGAGTATAGCTATAGGTCGATAATTAGATGTGAGACGCTTATCTCCCTTCTTGAAAACAGGAATTATTTTGGCTTTCTTCAAGGAACTTGGAAAAATTCCCGTGGTAAAAATAAGGTTTACTATGTGACAAAATGTTTCAGATATTAAACTTGCTATGAGTTTTATGAGAGAGGGGCGGAAATTATCAATACCGGGCCCGGTATTTTTTAGACTAGAAATGATAGTGACTATTTCTTCAGGTGTCACGGGGTGAAGGAAAAAGCTGTGAGGCATGCGTGGGTAAGACTGGGTCAGAGGATCGTCTTCCCGTTGCTTGTCTGTACAGAAGAAGTTAATAAAAGAGTTAGCAATGTCTAAGGGTTTATCGAGAAGTAGGTCTCCCGATTTTATCATTGTTATTTCGCTATGCTGGTTGGATCTACCCAAAAACGAGTTTAAAATTTCCCACTGTTTTTTTACATCATTACCGGTACACTTAATTTTATTTTCATAGTACTGTGTTTTGGCATGTTTGAGTAGTTTTCCTAAACGATTAGAATATTTTTTATACCTATCATGAAGCGCAGTATTGAACGGTTGTTTTTTTGTTTTTCTGTAAAGGTTATCTTTTTTCTTCAGGCAATCAAGCAAACTGCTAGATAGCCATGGGTTACGAGGAGCTGAGAACGGTTTTTTACAGTTCATTATTTCGGTAGAATCTGCAAGGGCATTGGAAATTATCTTTGAAAATGTATCGTAGGCAGTTTCAGGGTTATCGCACGCGATGACTGGGTTCCAGTCTGTAGCAGATATTAACTCAAAGAACTTTGTTGAATTGAGCTTCTTTCTGGTTAGGCCTGTGACAATAGCGCAAGGAGTGTAATTTAAACGCACAAATATTGGATAGTGATCGGTAACAGAGGCTTCGACAACGCCGCAGTCAGGGTTAGTAAGGAGATTTGATAAAACGTGGTCAATAAGTGTACCTTGTTTATTTGCGGGACATCGAGTTGGAAGCGTAACTAGGTTTTCATACCCAAAGCCATTTAGGCAGTTAACGTATTCATTGAACAGTGTGTTGGATGGATCTAGGAGGTTAATATTGATATCGCCCATGATAATGACATTTTTCTGCTCCAGTGATATTTTGTGCAACAAATTACCAAGGGCCGAGCAATAAGCACTTCCACATGATGACGGTGAACGATAGATGCAACCAACTATAAGGTTTTTTTTGTCCTGTGAAAAAAATGAATCGTGAAATTCAACCCAAACAGATTCGCAGTTAGCCACTTTGAGTGTCAAGTCAAGTCGTCTATGAAAACGCAGTTCCGAGGACACGAAAACAGCCGCACCACCATGATTACTATTATCGCGGTGACAGTATTCAGCAGAGTATGAGGGGAAGGTATACAAGTGATTATGAGATGCGGAAAGCCACGTTTCGCTAATACAAATCACAGAAAACTTGTGACTAGTTGATGATAAGGTGTGTATGTGTATATGTGTGTGTATGTATGCGTGTATGTATGTGTGCATGTGTGTGTGTATGTGTGAATGTATGTGTGTATATGTTTGTGTGTATATGTATGTGCATATGTATGTGTGTATACGTATGTGTGTATGTATGTATGTGTGTATGTGTGTATGTGCACATGTGTGTATGTGCATGTATGTATATATGTGTATGTGTGTACGTTTGTGTATGAGTGAATGTATGTATGTGTATGTGTGTGTGCATGTATGTGTATGTTTGTGTGTGTGTGTATGTATGTACGTATGTATGTATGTACGTATACGTGTATGTGTATGTATGTGTATGTGTATATGTGTGTATGTATATATGTCTGTGTATACGTGTGTGTATGTATGTATGAATGTGTATCTTTGTGTGTATGTTTGTATATGTGTATCTGTGTGGGTATGTATGTATGTGTGTATTTATGTATGTATGTGTGTATGTGTGTGTATGCGTATGTATGTATGTATGTGTTTGTATGTATGTGTGTATGTGTGTGTGTGTATGAGTGTATGCATGTGTGTGTGCATGTGTGTACGTATGTGTATGTGTGTATGTATGTGTATGTATATATGTATGTGTGCGCATGTATGTGTGTATGTTTGTATGTATGTGTGTATGTGTTTGTATGTGTGTGCATGTGTATGCATGTGTGTGTATGCATATGTGTGTGTTTGTGAGTGTATATATATGTGCAATTATGTATGTAGGTATGTATATGTATGTGTGTATTATAAGTGTATATGTATGTGTGTACGTATGAGTATATGTGTATGTGTGTATGTGTGTGTATGGGTGTATGTGTATATTTGTATGTGTGTTTGAGTGTATGTAGGTATGTATGTATGTATGTATGTATGTGTATGTACGTGTGCATGTGTGTATGTATCTGTGAGTGTATGTGTGTATATGTGAATGTATGTGTGTATCTGTGTATGTGTATGTGTGTGTATGTATGTGTGTAAGTATGTATGTGAATATGTGTGTATGTGTATGTATGTATGTGTGTATGTGTGTACATGTGTGTATGAGTGATGTATTTGTATGTATTTGTATGATGTATTTGTATGTATTTGTGTATGTATGTGTGTGCGCATCTATGTGTGTGAATGTGTGTATGTATGTGTGTATGTATGTATGTGTATGTGTGAATGTATGTATGCGTGTTGGTATGTATGTGTGTATGTGTGTGTTTGTATATATATGTGTATGTGTGTGTTTGTATGTATGTGTTATGTGTGCATCTATGTATGTGCGTGTATGTGTGTGTATGTGTGTGTATGTGTGGGCATACGTGTGCGTGGGTATGTATGTGTGTATGTGTATGTATGGGTGTATGTATGTGTGTATGTATAAGTGTATTTGTGTATGTGTGTGTATGTAAGTATGTAGGTATGTAGGTATGTATGTGTGTATGTATGTGTTTGTATGCGTGTATGTGTGTGTATGTATGTGTGAATGTGTGTATGTATGTGTGTATGATTGTGTATGTATGTGTGTATGGATTTGTGTATGTATGTTTTTGTGTGTGTATGTGGATATGTGTGTATGTTTGTGTGTATGTGTGTATGTATGTATGTATGTATGTATGTGTGTGTATGTATATGTGTGTATGTGGGTATCTGTGTGTATGAGTGTGTATGTGTGTATGTATGTGTGCATGTATGTGTGTGTATGTTTGTATGTGTGTTTGAGTGTATGTATGTATGTGTGTGCATGTATGTGTGTATGTGTGTATGTGTGTGCGTATGTGTGTATGTATGTGTTTGCATGTATGTGTGTGTAGGTATGTGTGTATGTGTGTGTCTGTGTGTATGTATGTGCGTGTATGTATGTCTGTATGTGTATGTATGGGTGTATGTATGTTTGTATGTATGTGTGTATGTATAGGTGTATTTGTGTATGTATGTTTGTATGTGTGTATGTATGTATGTATGTGTTTGTGTGTATGGATTTGTGTATGTGTATATGTATGAGCGCATGTGTATCTGTATGTGTGTATGTGTTTGTATGTGTGTGCTTGTGTATGTATGTAAGTATATAAGTGTGTGTATACATGTATGTGTGTATGGTTGTGCGTGTGTGCATGTGTGCGTATGTATGTGTGTGTATGCGTGTTGGTGTATCTGTAGGTATGTGTGCATGTATGTGTGTATGTATGTGAGTGTGCAAATGTGTATGTATGTAAGTGTGTGCACGTGTGTGTACGTATGTGTGTATGTGTGTATGTATGTATGTGTGTATGTATATGTAGGTGTGTATCTATGTGCGTGTATGTGTGTGTATGTATGTGTGTATGTATGTGTGTATGTATGTGTATGTATGCGTGTATGTGTGTGTATTTATGTGTGAATGTGTGTATGTATGTGTGTATGATTGTGTATGTAGGTGTGTATGGATTTGTGCATGTATGTTTTTGTGTGTGTATGTAGATATGTGTGTATATATGTGTGTATGTATGTATGTGTGTGTATGTATGTATGGAAGTATGTATGTATGTATGTATGTATGTATGTATTTATGTATGTATGTATGTATGTGTATATGTTAATGTGTGTGTATGTCTGTATCTGTGTGTATGTGTGTGCATGTGTGTATGTGTGTGTATGTATGTGTGAGTGTAAGTATGTGTGTATGTATGTGTGTGTATGTATGTGTGTATCTGTGTATGTATGTATGTGCATATGTGTGTATGTGTATGTGTATGTATGTGTGTGTATGAGTGAGTGTATGTGTGTGTGTGCGTCTGTATATATGTGTGTGTATGTATGTGGTTATGTGTGTATGTGTGTGTTTGTGTGTATGTATGTGTGTTTGTAGGTATGTATGTATGTATGTATGTATGTGTGTTTGTATGAATGTATGTATGTATGTATGTATGTATGTATGTATGTATGTATGTATGTATGTATGTATGTATTTAAATGTGTGTGTATATATGTGTGTGTATGTGTGTGTGCACGTATATGTATGTTTGTGTGGAAGTGTGTGGATTGATATACGTATGTATGTACGTATACGTGTATGTGTGTGACTTGTTCGTGTATATGTGTGTATGTGTGTATGTATGTATGAGTGTGTATCAATGTGTGTATGTGTATGTGTATCTGTGTGTATGTATGTATATGTATTTGTGTATGTATGTATGTATGTGTATGTGTGTGTAAATGTATGTACGTGCGTATGTATGTATGTATGTATGTATGTATGTATGTATGTATGTATGTATGTATGTATGTATGTATGTATGTATGTATGTATGTGTATATATATGTGTGTATGCGTTGTGTGTTTATGTATGTATGTATTTATGTTTGTATGTATGTATGTGTGTGTATGTATGTATGTATGTAACGGAGTGTGTATGTGTGTGTATGTATGTGTGTATGTATGATTGTGTGCATGTGTGTGTATGTATGTGTATGTATGTATGTGTGTATGTGCGTGTATGTGTGTGTATGCGTGTGCGTGTGTATGTATGTGTGTATGTATGTGTGTTTGTGTGTATGTATGCCTGTGTATGTATGTATGTATGTATGTATGTATGGGTATGTATGTGTATATATGTGTATATGTGTATGTGTGTATGTATGTGTATGTGTATATGTATGTGTGTATGATTGTGTATGCATGTGTATCTGTGTGTATGTGTGTGTATGTATGTATGTGTCTCTCTGTATGTGTCTGTCTGTACGTGTGTATGTATGTATGTGTATAGCAGCGTGTCTCGACAATAACGGCCAAATTGATTCTATATTTTAGATTTCAAAAAGCTTTCGACAAGGTACCACACGACAAATTAATAGCAAAACCTAAAAACATTCACTTTCCGGATATTTTAGGGGCGAAGCTCCTTAGGGCGTGGGCTGTTCGTCCCCTGTAGCCTGTATGTAGCCACCTCTAGTTTAGTTCTTTCAGTGTTCACTAGATGGCGGTACCGTCCCCTGTATGTAGCCACCTCTAGTTTAGTTCTTGCAGTGTTCACTAGATGGCGGTACCGTCTCCTGTATGTAGTATGTATGAGGCAGGAGGCGCCTTCGTCGAGGTCGGACGTGTTTTTGGAGAGCTCCGGAATGACGGCTACAGATAAGTGTTTTTGCATGTTTCCAGCTTGCCTCTGTATGTAGCGTTATGAGAACGTAAGGCGCTAGCGTAAAGCTTGATTAAGTCTAGTACGGTGTACGGTTTTTTTTTTTTTTTAGTATTCTGTACTGTGTCTTTTTTTCTCCAGCCACCACGTGGCTGAGGCCTGCGCGTAGACCGACCACGTGCATGCGCAGGTGCTGTGAAGTGTAGCGTATTTATTTATTATTGTGGTTCTGTTTGGCTTAGACCAGTGTATTTTAGTACAGTTTTATAACACGTGGGCATCGGTAAACTGAGCTAGCCATGGTCAAAAAGACCGTAAAGTGTTCAGAGTGCGGGATAGGGTTGAAGGTGGAAATTAGTGCGGAAGAGAAAGCAGAAGATGACGCCAAGTGTAGACAGTGCGAGATCGAGGAGAAAATGAAAAATATGATGGCGGTCCAGAGTGGGCTCATGGAGAAAATCGCAGAGCTGGAGAATGCATTGGCGAAGGAGCGAGAGAAAACGTCAGCCATGGAGGAAAGGCTCCGGGCAGCCGAGAAGGGCCTATCGAAGGTCGTGAAGGGGAACGAAGACGCAGGTGACGGCGGAAGCATTATGGCGACGACCCACCGTGCGGGAGAGATGAGGGAAACAGGCATGACAAAGGCAGATACATTGGCCACAGGGCCCAGCTACCGGGAAGTAGTTTTGAGGGAGGGAGGGAGCAAACCAGCAGCCGTGACTCACGCTAGTCACCTAGTCAGCAGCCAGGTGCAGGTTTCAGAAGGAATGTCTGAACAGGTCATCATCGCCGGTGACTCAAATTTAGTCCGATGCGCAGCAGCAATCAAAGAAAGGGTGAAAGGCGACAAGAGAGTTGCGATAGGGACGTTCCCAGGACAAACGCTGGGGACAGTAATGAGTCAAGCGGGTGAACAACTCGCAGCTAAAGCTAACAATCGCAACCTCGTTGTAATTGCGGGAGGGTTAAATGACGTCCTAAAAAAAGAATCGTCAGGACTAGCGACGACCTTGGCGAAAGGGGTGGATGACATGCGCACCGTGTCCCCCCAGGTGCAAATTGTAGTATGCACAGTACCGGAAGTACCAGTACGCAACATCAATCTGCAAAGAGCGGTAGTCGACGCAAACAAAGAGATATGGCGAATTAGTCGAGAGAAGGGTTTCGAGGTAGTGGATTTAAACAGGGAAGTGCACAGGTGGGGTGGATTCCAAAGAGACAAGATTCATTTCGATAAGAGGCTTGGACACGAGGTGGGCTGGCGACTGGCAGGACGCGCAGTAGCTTTTTTGGGGGGCTCACGGGCCCTTCGGAGTCCGGGGTAGCTCGTAACAGGGAAAACAAACAGGAGGACGCTTTGACAGGTAGAATTGCGAAAAACCAGAAAAAAGGTAAAAGAAAAAGGAAAAAGGCGCGTGTTGCAATTAGTTACATAAACATGCAGGGTGGCAGAAAGAAGGCAAAATGGTTAGAGATTGAGGAGCAGTTAAACAAAGAACAGATAGGCGTGTATGCGGTTACAGAAACACACCTTAGAGACTTGGAAGAGCCACCACATATTAAAAATTATGTTTGGGAAGGGTGTAACAGGACCATATCGGAAAGGAAAGGTGGGGGAGTAGGAATGCTAATTCACCGCGGAGCCAAATGGGTTAGAGTGAAACAGACGTGTTCAGAGCACCTCTGGGTTCTGGGCACAGTAGGTGGAAAGGAAACGTGGCTAGGGGTAGCCTACTTGTGGACGGGGAATAACTGCAGAGAAAAGAATCAGGAGATAGTGGATTGCATGAGTGCGGATATTAAGGAATTTGGTAATGGGGCCGAAATCATCCTTCTAGGGGACATGAATGCCCACATACATGACCTTGACGGATATTCAGACACCAATGGGAAGTTATTACTAGATCTTTGCGAGCAACATAGTCTGGAGATAGTTAACACAGGGCCTAAATGTGACGGCCAGATCACATGGGAAGTCGGAAACAAGCAATCAAGTATTGATTATTGTCTCATGACTGAAGGAATTTACCACAAACTGACAGAAATGAGGATAGACGAGGAAGGCATTAACAGCTTGGGTAGTGATCATAAACGAATAACATTACAAAGGGGATACGAAACTAAAAATATGAGCATGGAATCAAAGTCTGGCAGCTCGTATTTAAATGACAAACAAATAATAAATATAGCCGCAAAAGTCGAGAAAGAAGTAGGCGAAATACCAGGCAAGGACTGGGAGTATAGGGAGCTGTTACATCTAATGACGAAGGAGATAGGGAAAGAGAAGAAAACCGTTTGCTGGAAAGGAAAAAGGAAGCCAAAAAGTTGGTGGAACAAGGAAATCCGGGAGGCGATCGAGAAGCGACGCGAAGCATCACGGGAGCATAGAAAGGCAAAAAAGGAGAAGCGGCCGCAGGACGAAGTCAAAAAAATATGGGAAATATATTTGGAGAAAAAATCCCTTGTACAGAAATTGGTAGAGGCAAAAATTAAAGGTGAAAGTGAACGCTGGATGACAGAGATACACGAAAAAAAGGAGGCCGCGCCTAGGATTTTTTGGAGCCACATAAAGGCGCTAGGTAGGAAGTCTGTCACAACGCAACAACATATTCTAGATGAAGGAGGAAATCAATTGGAAGGGTACGAAGCGCTAGGTTACATCCAAAAGGTAACAGCCGATTCGTTTCAAAAGAGCGTCCAGGGGATCTCCCCAGTGAGAAAAAGTGTGGCGGAGAAAGCAACAGAGGAAGAGCTAGTACTAGATAATTTCAACTGGAAAAAGGCCGAAGGAAAAATTCCAAAGCGCACTGCCGCGGGTTTAGATGGGATTCCCGTTAGCCTCATTAACGAACTAGGACATAACACTAAGGAAGCATTGTTAAAAGCAGTAGAAAAAAGCTTAAAGGACGGACAAATACCGGACAGTTGGCGACAAAGTAGAATGAACTTAATCTATAAAGGCAAGGGAGAAAAGGACAAGATTCGCTCGTATAGACCACTAACCATTACATCGGTACTATACAGGTTGGCGATGCAAGCAGTAAAAATGAAAATAGAAACATGGGCCGAACATAACGATATTTTGGGAGAACTTCAGAACGGATTTCGAGTCGACAGGCGGTTAGATGATAACCTGTTTGTTCTCACTCAGTGTATAGAAATATCTAAAATAGAGAATAGGCCCTTGTACGTGGCTTTTCTGGACATCACTGGGGCATACGACAACGTTAATCAGGAAATTTTGTGGGATATATTGAAAGGAATGGGCATGGGCGACGACTGTATACAGCTTTTGAGGGAGATATACCGAGAAAATACAGTTTGCATAGAGTGGGAAGGAATGCGTAGCAAAGAGAACGTTGAGGTTAGCAGGGGTCTGAGACAGGGATGTCCTTTGTCCCCACTGTTATTCATGCTGTACATGGTGAGTATGGAAAAAGCGCTAGAAGGTAGCAACATTGGTTTTAATCTGTCACACAAACAGGGCGGCATGATGATTGAGCAGAAGCTTCCAGGTTTATTTTATGCGGACGATATCGTCTTATTTGCGGACAGTCGAGATGATATACAGCAGCTGGCGAATATATGCGGAAGGGAAGGTGAAGCTCTTGGACTAGGATTCAGTGTAACGAAGTGTGGTTTGATGGTATTCAATGATCCCTGTGATCAGACGGTGTCCATACAAGGCCAAGAAATACCGAGGGTAAGTGAATACAAGTACCTTGGAGTATGGGTAAATGAGAGTGATAGATACATGGAGGTACAGGAAAAAGCCTCGGCAGCAAAAGGAAAGAGGAATGCGGCAATAATGAAGCACAGAGCGTTGTGGGGATACAATAGGTATGAGGTGCTTCGAGGTCTGTGGAAGGGTGTAATGGTTCCAGGGCTTACTTTTGGGAACTCAGTGGTGTGCATGAGGGCAGAGGTGCAATCGGGAATGGATGTAAATCAAAGGACTGTGGGACGCCTCGCGTTGGGTGCTCACGGGAAGACGACAAACGAGGCTGTAAAGGGCGATATGGGGTGGGCAGGTTTTGAGGCGAGGGAAGCGCAGAGCAAAATAAGGTTCGAAGAAAGGCTAAGAAATATGAAGGAGAGTAGATGGGCAGAGAAGGTGTTCCGTTATTTGTATAGGAAGAGCGTGGACACACAGTGGAGAAAAAGAACTAGAAGACTCACTAGTAAATATACGGCTGGTATTGTGAGCCATATGTCAACAAAGAGCGTTAAGGGAAAAGTCAGGGAGGCGGAGAGGATTTACTGGATGGCAGCTATGGAGAAAAAACCGGCTTTGAGTAACTACCGAAAGGGCAAAAATGAAATAAGGAGGGAGGCATTTTACGATAATTCAAGGGGAAGCGCTTTACTGTTTGAAGCGAGATCGGGTTGCCTTAGAACGCGTAGTTATAAAGCAAGATTCAGTAAAGAAGAAGAACAATGCACATGCTGCGGGAAAGATAGGGAAACGGCGGAACATGTTCTGATTGAATGTGGAGATATCCACCCAGGTGTACGTTTGGGCACGAACCTACAGGAAGTCTTGGGTTTTAGGGACAACAATGGAAAGCTGAACACACCCGCGATTGAAATAAGTAAGAGACGGTTAGAGTATTGGTGGCAGAAAATTAGAGAGAAAGGACAAAAATAAATATTGGAAAAATAAAATATGGACAGTGTGCCGTAAATGGCAGAGAACTTAAGCTGAAAATTTACCTTTTTCCATTAAGATAGAATTTATCGAAGTAGAGGCATTAGGCCAACATAGAAAAAAAGGAAAAAAAGGTTTTTTTTTTTTTTTTTTGAGCCTGGTGGCATACTTGTCACCACCCCGTTATAAAGGGGACGCTCATAGCATCCATCCATCCATGTAGCCACCTCTCGTTTAGTTCTTGTAGTGTTTACTAGATGGTGGTACTTGTAGCTGATGATGAAAAGATGCAAGATGTTATAAACTAGAAAGCTGTACTTGTAGTTGATGAAAGACGCGAGATCTTATAAAATAGGAATGATGTCACATATGGCGCGTGTCATTGGTTGAAGGCAATCGTTGAATTTAGTGCGGCGACGTACGCTAGGGGGAGCGATGTAATAAAATCGAGTGGGAAAAATGTACAGAGGATTCATGGTTTACCATGTTTACCTCCGGAGCTTCGCCCACTCATCATCATTCACTTCGTGGATATGGCGGAATTTTTTT